>NC_069502.1:800005807-800278307 GCF_027579735.1 Bombina bombina | reverse complement strand
GATCTATTTCATAGGTTCTCTGTTATCGGTTGTAGAGATTTCTTCTCCTACCTCCCTTTTCAGATCGACGATATACTCTTATATACCATTACCTCTACTGATTCTCGTTTCAGTACTGGTTTGGCTATCTACTTTATGTAGAGGAGTGTCTTAGGGTAAGTAAGTCTTATTTCTATTTATGACACTCAAAGCTATGGTTGGGCACTTTAAATGTAAAGTTCTAAATATATGTGTTTAAACTTATATTTGCCATGATTCAGGATAATCAGTATTCCTTCATTCAGACTGTCAGTTTCATTTTTTGGGAA
Source organism: Bombina bombina (assembly GCF_027579735.1). NCBI lineage: Eukaryota > Metazoa > Chordata > Amphibia > Anura > Bombinatoridae > Bombina > Bombina bombina. The sequence goes on along the minus strand of NC_069502.1, from coordinate 800,277,999 downwards.
AATGAATATAATTTTTTTCAAAAAATTGCGGGCTGTTAGGCTCGCAGGTGCAGAAAATGCTTCTATTTATTGCGTCATTTTTGGCGTGAGACTTTTTGGCGCAAAAATTTCGTCATTTCCGGCGTCATAGTTGGCGCCGGAAGTTTTTACGTAATTGCGTCATTTTTTACGTATGTGTATTGCGGTCATTCCTGGCGCCAGTTTTTTTCACACTATTTCAGTCTCACTATTCAGTTGCTTCTGGTTTTCTAGAAGCTTGTTTCATTTTGCATTTTTTCCCATTCCTGAAACTGCCATTTAAGGAATTTGATAATTTTGCTTTATATGTTGTTTTTTCTTTTACATATTGCAAGATGTCACTTGACCCTGGATCAGAATCTACTTCTGGAAAGACGCTGCCTGATGTCGGTTCTACCAAAGCTAAGTGCATTTGTTGTAAACTTTTGGAAACTGTTCCTCCGGCTGTTGTTTGTGATACTTGTCATGATAAGCTTTCAAACGCAGATAGTATTTCCATTAGTAATAATCCATTACCTAATGTTGTTCCTTCAACATCTAATGTTCAGGATGTTCCTATTAATGTTTCTAAATCTATTCGGAAGGCTCTGTCTGTTATTCCTCCTTCTGCTAAATGTAAGAGGTCTTTTAAAACTTCACATATTTCAGATGAATTTTTAAATGACCGCCATCATTCTGACTTATCTATTTCTGATGTGGATCTATCTGATTCAGAAGATTCTACCTCAGATATTGACACTGATAAATCTTCATATTTATTTAAGATGGAGTTTATTCATTCTTTACTTAAGGAAGTGTTGATTGCTTTAGATATGGAGGAGTCTAGTCCTCTTGATATTAAAACTACTAAGCGTTTAAATGCAGTTTTTAAACCTCCTGTGGTTATTCCAGAAGTTTTTCCAGTTCCTGATGCTATTTCAGAAGTAATTTCTAGGGAATGGAATAGTCTGGGTACTCCTTTTACTCCTTCTCCAAGGTTTAAGAAATTGTACCCTTTGCCATCTGACAGATTAGAGTTTTGGGATAAAATCCCCAAAGTTGATGGGGCTATTTCTACTCTTGCTAAATGTACTACTATTCTTACGGCAGATAGTTCTTCGTTTAAAGATCCTTTAGATAGGAAGCCTGAATCCTTTCTAAGGAAGGCTTATTTATGTTCAGGTAATCTTCTTAGACCTGCTATTTTTTTGGCTGATGTTGCTGCAGCTTCAACTTTCTGGTTGGAGGCTTTAGCGCAACAAGTGTCAGACCATAATGCTTATAGCATTATTAAACTCCTTCAACATGCTAATAACTTTATGTGTGATGCCATTTTTTGATATCATTAGAATTGATGTCAGGTACATGTCTTTAGCTATTTTAGCTAGAAGAGCTTTATGGCTTAAGTCTTGGAATGCAGATATGACTTCTAAGTCAACATTGCTTTCTCTTTCTTTCCAAGGTAATAAATTGTTTGGTTCTCAGTTAGACTCAATCATTTCAACTGTCACTGGGGGGAAGGGAGCCTTTTTACCTCAGGATAAAAAATCTAAAGTTAAATATAGGGCTGCTAATCATTTTCGTTCCTTTCATCAGAATAAGGAACAAAAGCCTGACCCTTCCTCTAAAGGAACAGTTTTCGTTTGGTAACCTTCTCCAGTCTGGAATAAATCCAAGCCTTTTAGAAAGTCAAAACCAGCTCCCAAATCCGCATGAAGGTGCGGCCCTCATTCCTGCTCAGCTGGTAGGGGGCAGGTTACGATTTTTCAAAGATGTTTGGATCAATTCGATTCAAAGTCTTTGGATTCAGAACATTTTTTCACAAGGGTACAGAATAGGTTTCAAGGTAAGACCGCCTGTGAGAAGATTTTTTTCTTTCACGCATTCCAGTAAACCCAGTGAAGGCTCAAGCGTTTCTGAAATGCGTTTCAGATCTGGAGTCAGCTGGGGTAATTATGCCAGTTCCAGTTCTGGAATGGGGCCTGGGGTTTTATTCAAATCTGTTCATTGTTCCAAAGAAAAAGAATTCTTTCAGACCGGTTCTGGATCTAAAAATATTAAATCGTTATGTAAGGATACCAACATTCAAAATGGTGACTATAAGGACTATTCTGCCTTTTGTTCAGCAAGGGCATTTTATGTCCACAATAGACTTACAGGATGCATATCTTCATATTCCAATTAATCCGGATCACTATCAGTTCCTGAGATTCTCTTTTCTAGACAAGCATTACAAGTTTGTTGCTCTTCCTTTTGGTCTAGCTACAGCCCCAAGGATCTTTTCGAAGGTTCTCGGTGCCCTTGTCTCTGTAATCAGGGAGCAGGGTATTGCAGTATTTCCTTATTTGGATGATATCTTGGTACTTGCTCAGTATTTACATTCTGCAGAATCTCACACGAATCAACTTGTGTTGTTTTTTCAAAAGACATGGTTGGGGGATCAATTTACCAAAGAGTTCCTTGATTCCTCAGACAAGGGTAACCTTTTTAGGTTTCCAGATGGATTCAGTGTCCATGACTTTGTCTCTTACAGAAAAGAGACATCTGAAATTGGTTTCAGCTTGTTGAAACCTTCAGTCTCAATCTTCCCCTTCGGTAGCTTTATGCATGGAAATTTTAGGTCTCATGACTGCTGCATCAGACGCAATCCATTTTGCTCGTTTTCACATGAGACCTCTCCAGCTTTGTATGCTGAATCAATGGTGCAGGGATTATACAAAGATATCACAATTAATATCCTTAAATCCCAATGTTCGTTCTTCTCTGACTTGGTGGTTGGATCACCATTGTTTAGTTCAAGGGGCCTCTTTTGTTCGTCCAACCTGGACTGTGATCTCAACAGATGCAAGTCTTTTAGGTTGGGGAGGTGTATGGGGATCTCTGACAACGCAGGGGGTTTGGGAATCTCAGGAGGCGAGATTACCAATCAATATTTTGGAACTCCGTGCGATTTTCAGAGCTCTTCAGTTCTGGCCTCTTCTGAAGAGAGAATCGTTTATTTGTTTTCAGACAGACAATGTCACAACTGTGGCATATGTCAATCATCAAGGGGGGACTCACAGTCCTCAGGCTATGAAAGAAGTATCTCGGATACTTGTATGGGCGGAATCCAGCTCCTGTCTTATTTCTGCGGTTCACATCCCAGGTATAGACAATTGGGAAGCGGATTATCTCAGTCGCCAGACGTTACATCCGGGCGAATGGTCTCTTCACCCAGAGGTATTTCTTCAGATTGTACAAATTTGGGGGCTTCCAGAAATAGATCTGATGGCCTCTCATCTAAACAAGAAACTTCCCAGGTATCTGTCCAGATCCAGGGATCTTCAGACGGAAGCAGTGGACGTGTTGTCACTTCCTTGGAATTATCAACCTGCTTATATCTTTCCGCCTCTAGTTCTTCTTCCAAGAGTGATTTCCAAAATCCTAATGGAGCATTCGTTTGTACTGCTGGTGGCTCCAGCATGGCCGCACAGGTTTTGGTATGCGGATCTCATTCGGATGGCAAGTTGCCAACCTTGGACACTTCCGTTAAGGCCAGATCTTCTATCTCAAGGCCCATTTTTCCATCAGGATCTCAAATCATTAAATTTGAAGGTATGGAGATTGAACGCTTAATTCTTAATCATAGAGGTTTCTCTGATTCAGTGATTAATACTATGTTACAGGCTCGTAAATCTGTGTCTAGGAAGATCTATTACCGAGTCTGGAAGACTTACATTTCTTGGTGTTCTTCACATAAATTCTCTTGGCATTCATTTAGAATTCCTAGAATTTTACAATTTCTTCAAGATGGTTTGGATAAGGGTTTGTCTGCAAGTTCCTTGAAAGGACAAATCTCTGCTCTTTCGGTTCTTTTTCACAGAAAGATTGCTAATCATCCTGATATTCATTGTTTTGTACAGGCTTTGGTTCGAATCAAGCCTGTCATTAAGTCAATTTCTCCTCCTTGGAGTCTCAATTTGGTTCTGAGGGCTTTACAGGCTCCTCCGTTTGAACCTATGTATTCTCTGGATATTAAATTACTTTCCTGGAACGTTTTGTTCCTTTTGGCCATCTCTTCTGCTAGAAGAGTTTCTGAATTATCTGCTCTTTCTTGTGAATCTCCTTTTCTGATTTTTCATAGGATAAGGCGGTGTTGCGGACTTCATTTACATTTTTTTTTTTTTTTTTAAATTTTATTTATTTCCAACAGTGAGCACATTTAGAACACACATGCAACATTCCACCTCGCAGGGTGGTTAAGACAGATTACCATAGCACGACAAAGCATTTATAAGTAAGCAAGTTCCAAACAATCGTTCATACAGTTGCATCACTAGAGATTATAATGGTCACTGAATGTGGTTGGTGCACTCACCATTGGGGTTTTTTGTAATAATTATAACTAAAACTAAACTATTAAAGTAAGTTAAGCTAAACTAAACTAAACCAAACTCGACTCAACTCATCAGGGCTAAATGCATTATGTCAGGAATGATATCTGCTTTACCTTCGTATACTCGATTTTACAGAGATATTGGATATTTGTAAGAGTGGGAGAAACTGAGTAGGCATTATGTCATGCTAGGTGCACAAAATGGCGGCTCTAGTGCACAGGAAAGTTATGGGGAAGTGTACAGAACTGTGTCGCACAGGAAATAAAATTAATAAATAAATATAGGTGAGAGATGGCTGTTAAGGTTCACAAACTTTCCACAATAAGCTGCAAGTTTCGCCAACTATAAGGCGTTTTTATGTCCTCAGTCGAATTTACTAACTAGCCGCCCCCATAATTAACAGATATACTATGTGATGCCCCTACCTAACTAAATTAAAAATTAAAATAAAACTTAACTACACTAAGCTATAAAAGGAAAAACAAACCTTGCCCATCTTGCCTAATATTATCCATACAGTACTATATCTACTAGGTCCTATGGTGCCAATTAGGATTACAAAGCAGAGAGCAGATTAAGAACCCTACAACACATCGAAAACAGCAGACATAGAGCAGGGGGTATTATAATTTCTCCGTCCTGGTAAAGTGAAACTATGATCTATGACATACATGTAGTATCAATGCAAGAGCACACTCTGGGTAACCTCTCTGTGTCTCATAGCCCCAAGTTAGAACACATCACAAGCCATCCCCTACTAGTAGTTAAATATCCTAGCTAAATGAGAAACAAATGCTGGTGTATGCTAAAATAAAGCAGAAGCGTATATATTGAGAAATGTAGGCAACTTAGCAGCAATCTAACAGGCAGTGGGTGGTGAATAAGGGCAATAATAGAAGGGGCAAGCATCCCAAGAACTGCTATGTTACATTGCCCAATAATGCATGCTTGACTATCCTGATAGGAAAAATGTATGCGGTTACCTAGTCATCTACAAGAAATATGCATGGAGCATGTGCACTTACAGATCTTGCAAAACAATGAGACAAGTACAGATAAGTGGTGAGACAACAGTTTAAGTTGGTAGAGGTAGTGTAAGAGATGTGTCTAATGAAAGCACAATGATTCTACCGTTATCCGCTAAAATGTAGTGTTGCTGGCAAGCATTATCCCCGTGCCTAACAAATCAAACATACTGAACCAAGACACAGAGCCAGAGAAATGGGGAGGCTACTACTAGAAAAAGGGTTAAAACCTAAAATAAAAGAAAAGACTGGCAGCTACTATCGATCTAACTAGGAGATGACAAGTTTTTACAGATACATGTTTTAGTCTCAGATCGGCCATCCAGGAATGCAGATCTAGAGTGTTAAGTGGTAGACCCAGATTTGCAGCTGATGGCTTCCATTGCAGTTTGGATGCTGATAGATTAAAAACATGGCAAACCAGAATAAACCATCCCACAGTGCGTTTAGTAGCCAGTCTCGTAAGGAGGTTATTAATTACCAGCATGTAGGGGTTAGAAAGTTATGTCCCACAAGTAAGGACAGCCGCCTCAGGAGCAGCTTACATGACGTGGTGTATAAAATCACCGTACTCCGCTCCTCGGCATGACATTCTCACCCATGAATCCAGAGCCATGGCGGCCATCATTTTTCATCGGAGAATCCAAAGTGCGCCAAATAGTGTTAAACACCGTGAGATTTGTCCTAGCATGTGTGCACGCCATCATAGAAACACCTGTTGCAGATGTCAGTAGGTGCCGGTCATGTCTCTCTCCTCTGCGTGCACAATGCGCCCTCAGCCAGAGCCCCGATGACACAGAGAGCCAGTCTGCTGATGATATGGGTAATCGTGGAGGGGTGATCTGTTGCAGAGCTTCTGTGGTAGTGTATTGTAGAGCGGATATAGAGCTGTGGTAATTGGCCTCATTTAGCAAGGACGGTATCCAGGGGTTGCGGGCTAGCATTCTGTCAGTGCTCAAATCAGGCTGTGTGGCCTCTAGCCCAACGGTACTGCATGAGGAATCGTGATTTGACTGTTGGTGATATGACGTGGCATTATTATAATACATAGAGGTAGATATCAGCGTCAATGTCTCATCGAGTTCTGAGGGATAAGTTCCTGTAGCTGTTTGAACCTCTTCTTGTAGACTTTTATAACTTCGGAAAAGACGCTCAAAAATGGGCAGAAATGTAGTGCTTATCTGTGCGGAAATGTCTCTGTCCGGCTCCATTGCGCAATAACTCCTACGTAGTGTAAGTTAGTATAATGCCTTCCGGGGAAGAATAGGTGGAATGCTTCTATCTGCCAAGGTTTCCCGGACAGCTTATCTGTCAAGGGAGATGCAGATGGCATAGAAGGGTGGCGAAATTGCTGGGGTTATAGGAGATTTTCTTCAGAGCTAGAGGAGCTCGCAGCCATCTTCTAGAGCCGCCCACCGGAAGTCCCTTCATTTACATTTTTACCTAAAGTTGTGAATTCTAACAACATTAGTAGAGAAATTGCTGTCCCTTCATTGTGTCCTAATCCTAAGAATTCTCTGGAGAGATCTTTACATTCTTTGGATGTAGCTAGAGCTTTGAAATATTATGTTGAAGCAACTAAAGATTTCAGGAAGACTTCTAGTCTATGTGTTATCTTTTCTGGTTCTAGGAAAGGTCAGAAGGCTTCTGCCATTTCTTTGGCGTCTTGGTTAAAGTCTTTGATTTATCATGATTATGTGGAGTCGGGTAAATCCCCGCCTCAAAGGATTACAGCTCATTCTACTAGGACAGTTTCTACTTCCTGGGCTTTTAGGAATGAAGCTTCTGTTGATCAGATTTGCAAAGCAGCAACTTGGTCTTCTTTGCATACTTTTACTAAATTCTACCATTTTGATGTTTTTTTCTTCCTCAGAAGCAATTTTTGGTAGAAAAGTACTTCAGGCAGCTGTTTCAGTTTGATTCTTCTGCTTATAATTTCAGTTTTTTTCATTATGAGATTAAAACTTTTTGATTTGGGTTGTGGATTAATTTTTCAGTGGAATTGGCTGTCTTTACTTTTATCCCTCCCTCTCTAGTGACTCTTGCGTGGAAGTTCCACATTTTGGGTATCTGCTATCCCACACGTCACTAGCTCATGGACTCTTGCTAATTTCATGAAAGAAAACATAATTTATGTAAGAACTTACCTGATAAATTCATTTCTTTCATATTAGCAAGAGTCCATGAGGCCCACCCTTTTTGTGGTGGTTATGATTTTTTTGTATAAAGCACAATTATTCCAATTCCTTATTTTTGATGCTTTCGCTCCATTCTTATCACCCCACTTCTTGGCTATTCGTTAAACTGAAGGTTTGGGAAACTTTGCCCCTCCTGGTAGGAATGTATATCCCATATGTCACTAGCTCATGGACTCTTGCTAATATGAAAGAAATGAATTTATCAGGTAAGTTCTTACATAAATTATGTTTTTTGATTAATATAAGAGTATATATACATATATTTATCCAATGCGCTTGACACTATTCTTGGATTAGTAAAACATACTTTTCATTATAAGACCCATATCTATCCATCTAGATAAATACTATGAGTGATTTTATATCGGTCTTAAAAGGGAAAGAGATTTGGATGGATAATCTATGAACATAGAAAAATTCATGACCAGTAATTAATAAAATCGTATTCAGAGTTCAGGCCCAGTGGTCTTTTTGTCTGGAGCCTGAATATCCAATACATTTCTTGTCTTGAGAGGATTTTATATCGGTCACCTCCTCTTTTTTGAGGTTGTATTTTATCAATAATCATCCACCTAAGAGAATGGCAATTTTTATCATGTTTTTGTACAAAATGGACCACTAGCGGTGTGGTACTCGTACCCACTCGAATAGTGGACAATTGCTCACGTATCCTTCAGCGGACATCCCTAGTGGTTAAACCTATGTATTGAAGGTCACAGGTCGAGCACCAAAGCAGGTAAATACAATACATAGACCTGCAATTAAGGCAAGAGGATATATCAAAGGTCTCACCGGTTACTGTCGAAGAAAAGGTAGTCCCCACTTGGACATGTTCACATGCCTTACATTGCGAGTAGCCACACTTGTATGTACCTTTATGTCTCAGCCAGGAGGATGCCGATGCCGTTGCAGAGCTTGATTTCTTTAATTGAGAGGGGGAGATTAAATTACCTATGGATTTATTCCTCCTATAGGAAAATCTACACCCCTTTCTTGCTGTCTCTGCAAGGGTATCATCTGCCACCAGTAGACGAAAATGATTACGAATTACGCAAATTTCTCTGTATTGGGCCGAATAATCCATTACAAAAGTTAACCTGTTTTCTGAATTTTTGCAAGGAATCTTTTTATCTTCCAAAAGGCGTTCTCTAGGGATAAGATTAACCTCATTCCTAGCACTCTTTATAACTCTTTTCTTGTAGCCTTGTTCTTGCAGACGTATCTCCAGTTCATTTGCATGCTTGTCATAATTTTGTCACAGAGTGCAATTCCTTTTAAGCCATACAAATTGGCCTTTAGCCACAGAATGTGGCATATGACTCGGGTGACAGCTCCTTGCATGCAGGAGACTATTACCAGATATAGGCTTTCTATAGACCTCTGAGGTGACCCTACCTGAGGGCCACCCTCTGAGTTCCAAATCTAGGAAATGCACTACATCTCGGTTGTATTCAAAAGTGAAATGTAAGTTTACATTATTAAGCTCAAGGTAATCCAAAAGGTTTGTCACTAGATCTCCATCACCCTGCCATATAAAGAGCAGGTCATCAATATAACGGAGATATAGTTTAATGGCTGGCCTATAGGGGTTTCTACCCGCATAGATGTGGGACCGCTCCCACCAACCCATAAAAAAGTTGGCGTATGTGGGAGCGAATTTCGCTCCCATAGCGGTCCCACATCTCTGCAGGTAGAATTCGCCCTCAAATTGAAAGTAATTATGGGACAAGAGGAACTGTGTTACCTCAAGTATAAATTTTATTAGTGGCTCACTGTGTGCGGTCTCATTTTTTAAAAAAATATGTTATTGCCTTTAGGCCCCATTCATGTGGTATTGAGGAATATAATGAGGCCACATCCACAGAGAGCCATCCAAAATCATGTGACCATTGTATTTTTTCAACAAGGCTTAAGACATGTTTAGAATCCCTTGTGTAGCTGGGAAGAGACCTAACTAATGGTTGTAAAACCCCATCCGAGCCACTCCAAGAGGTGTTCCAACATAGACCCTATTCCATTAACTATGGGTCTTCCTTGAACATTAGCTAAGGACTTGTGCACCTTTGGTAGATGATGGAATAGAGGAATCACTGGATGCTCTACATATAAATACTGAGCGGTTTTAACATCAATGAGACCATCCTCTACTGCCTCATCCAAAAGGTGCACAAGTTCTTGTTGGAATTCATTAGTTGGATCATAGCTTAAGTGTTCATAGTTAGCCTCATCATCCAGTTGCCTCAAGGCTTCTGCAATGTAGTCACTCTTATTCAGGAGGACTACAGAGCCGCCCTTGTCCGCCCGTTTAATGACCACATCTGTATTTTGTTCCAATGACTTAAGAGCCATTCTTTCTTCCTTAGTTAAGTTTTTCCTCGGATTTGTCTGGGATAAAGATATACGTCTTAGATCTGCCTCCACTCTTTTGTAGAATGTTTCTATTATACTACCTCTGCTCTGGATGGGGTAGAAGGTAGAGGGATTCTTGTATCTTTTAATCATTGTAGGGTTAATTCCATCAATATTTTGTAAACCCTCTCTCTCCAACTCGCCCAGAGCAATCAGATCACATGTTTCTAAAAAATCTAAATCATCATGTGTATTTTCCAACAAAGGATCATCTGGGGGTGTCACCCGGTCTTGGCTATTGTTAGCAAAATATTTACACAAAGTGATATTGCGAATAAATCTATTAAGATCTAGCATAGTTTTAAACAAATTGAAATTTACTGTCGGTACAAAGCCAAGACCAAGTGACAACACCTTCTCCTCATGTGATGATAAAACATAAATTAGACTGGTTTAAGATGGTATGTATTTGGATGGGGCACGTGTCTGTCGCAACAGATATCTCCTTTGCTGGGTTAGTTGTGTACTCGTGCCCCCTCCTTCCCGTGGATGTTGACCCATCTTAAAAACCTGTTCTAATTGTACAAATTCTTCATCCCTGCTTGTTGCACTACTACCTCCTTGCTGGATAGATGGAGGTATATAATCAGATGTGGGCTGATATCTCCTCTGTTGATATTGCCGCCCTCTATTCTGCACTGTGTGTTGTGATACTCTTCCTCTATTAGGTCCAAATCTATTGCCCCTTCTAGTCTGTGGATAATTATATCCCCCTGTTCTATTATAATTTGTGTTCATAGTTACCACTTCTTGGGGGAAGTTATCCTCATTTTCAGACTGTGTGCTGTCTCCACCTGAGTCAGCTTCACTGTTAGAAAAAGTCACGGTCTTATTACCCCTACCTCTTTGTCTCTGTCCTCTATTCCATCTACCGCCTCTAGAGGTGTTTTGATATCTCCTATACTGAAATCTCTGGCTTTTGCTCCATATACAGGGAGTGCAGAATTATTAGGCAAGTTGTATTTTTGAGGATTAATTTTATTATTGAACAACAACCATGTTCTCAATGAACCCAAAAAACTCATTAATATCAAAGCTGAATAGTTTTGGAAGTAGATTTTAGTTTGTTTTTAGTTATAGCTATTTTAGGGGGATATCTGTGTGTGCAGGTGACTATTACTGTGCATAATTATTAGGCAACTTAACAAAAAACAAATATATACCCATTTCAATTATTTATTTTTACCAGTGAAACCAATATAACATCTCAACATTCACAAATATACATTTCTGACATTCAAAAACAAAACAAAAACAAATCAGTGACCAATATAGCCACCTTTCTTTGCAAGGACACTCAAAAGCCTGCCATCCATGGATTCTGTCAGTGTTTTGATCTGTTCACCATCAACATTGCATGCAGCAGCAACCACAGCCTCCCAGACACTGTTCAGAGAGGTGTACTGTTTTCCCTCCTTGTAAATCTCACATTTGATGATGGACCACAGGTTCTCAATGGGGTTCAGATCAGGTGAACAAGGAGGCCATGTCATTAGATTTTCTTCTTTTATACCCTTTCTTGCCAGCCACGCTGTGGAGTACTTGGACGCGTGTGATGGAGCATTGTCCTGCATGAAAATCATGTTTTTCTTGAAGGATGCAGACTTCTTCCTGTACCACTGCTTGAAGAAGGTGTCTTCCAGAAACTGGCAGTAGGACTGGGAGTTGAGCTTGACTCCATCCTCAACCCGAAAAGGCCCCACAAGCTCATCTTTGATGATACCAGCCCAAACCAGTACTCCACCTCCACCTTGCTGGCGTCTGAGTCGGACTGGAGCTCTCTGCCCTTTACCAATCCAGCCACGGGCCCATCCATCTGGCCCATCAAGACTCACTCTCATTTCATCAGTCCATAAAACCTTAGAAAAATCAGTCTTGAGATATTTCTTGGCCCAGTCTTGACGTTTCAGCTTGTGTGTCTTGTTCAGTGGTGGTCGTCTTTCAGCCTTTCTTACCTTGGCCATGTCTCTGAGTATTGCACACCTTGTGCTTTTGGGCACTCCAGTGATGTTGCAGCTCTGAAATATGGCCAAACTGGTGGCAAGTGGCATCTTGGCAGCTGCACGCTTGACTTTTCTCAGTTCATGGGCAGTTATTTTGCGCCTTGGTTTTTCCACACGCTTCTTGCGACCCTGTTGACTATTTTGAATGAAACGCTTGATTGTTCGATGATCACGCTTCAGAAGCTTTGCAATTTTAAGAGTGCTGCATCCCTCTGCAAGATATCTCACTATTTTTGACTTTTCTGAGCCTGTCAAGTCCTTCTTTTGACCCATTTTGCCAAAGGAAAGGAAGTTGCCTAATAATTATGCACACCTGATATAGGGTGTTGATGTCATTAGACCACACCCCTTCTCATTACAGAGATGCACATCACCTAATATGCTTAATTGGTAGTAGGCTTTCGAGCCTATACAGCTTGGAGTAAGACAACATGCATAAAGAGGATGATGTGGTCAAAATACTCATTTGCCTAATAATTCTGCACTCCCTGTATAGACTTTGTTATTATCATAGTCAGATTTGTCCCTAATAAACTTGGTGTGTTTAATATTAACTATCTCAGTCTTAATCTCTAACATGGTCTGTTGTAACACTCTGTCAAAGTTAGGGTAATCTATCTCATTGCAAAAGCCATTCAGGAGTACTTGAACATAATTGATTTCAGCTCTTATTGTAATCAACAAATTAGACTTAAAGGTAATCAAAAGATTCATCAATTTTAGGGAACAGTCACTTAACACAGTGTTCCATATATCAATAAATTCTTGATCTTCCATCTCAAATGTAGGGTATTTGTTCATTCTGAGACCCCTAGGTATAAATTTTAGGGCTAGATATTTCTCTAGAGTCCAGATATCCCACTTTAATTAACAAATCTCTTTAATTAACAAACGCTCCATATCATCAAACAGCATTGGCAAAACAAAATTATTGCGGTCTTGAGAAAACACTTGTTCAATCTCTCTATTATCCACATCTCTCTCTTCCACTTTTTTAAGGGAAAAAAAGGAAATAACTGTGGATTCCTCTTCTATTTGCTGCATTGTAATAAAAAACCTCTATGGGGCGAGTGACTTGCCACTTGTCACTCAAATAAATTCAGAAAGAAAAGGGGGGGGGGAGTTCCAACAAGGTTATGATTCTGTGTACATATCCTGCTTCAAAAATTACCACTAGATGACACAATGTTTTCCTTAAACTGCCTTTAGGAAAGAATGTAAACACAATACCAAAAGGGACCAACTTTTTTATATAGTATATACTTAGAAAGAATTTTTTTTTAAGAATTAATAAAATAGCTAAGCTAATATAAGTCAATTCAAATGTGAATGTTGTTTAAAATTGCATGCTCTACTGCTCTTGATTGATTCAGTTTCAGAACCCAAAATAAATAAATTAATTAAGAAAAAAGTTTTTTTTACTTGATGAAGTCTCTCCCAGTCCATTTCTGTTTTTGTGACTGTGTTTGTCGTCTTTACAAATCTCCCCTGACCACCCCTATTCTATGTTGTCTGTCTATTTTTTCCTCCCTCCCACCACCTTATGTCAGACAACATCTGTTGTTCCAGAATGCAGCCTGTTTCTTCTACAACAGCAAGGTCATCCACATTCTGCAGCCTGTTTCTTCTACAACAGCAAGGTCATCCACATCCTGCAGCCTGTTTCTTCTTCTACAACAGCAAGGTCATCCACATCCTGCAGCCTGTTTCTTCTTCTACAAAAGCAAGGTCATCCACATCCTGCAGCCTGTTTCTTCTTCTACAACAGCAAGGTCATCCACATCCTGCAGCCTGTTTCTTCTTCTACAACAGCAAGGTCATCCACATCCTGCAGCCTGTTTCTTCTTCTACAACAGCAAAGTCATCCTCCAAGTGCACTGCAACTCTGCAAGCCTGTGTCTTCTACAACAGCAAGGTCAGCCATTCTGCCAGTGTCTTCTACAACAGCAAGGTCAGTCCACCATAGCCAGTATATTCTACAACTGCAAGGTCAGTCTCCTCCAGTGAAAGCCAGTGTTGCCTCAGTCTGAAATAAACATGATGAGTAAGCCTATTGTTGTCTTCTTTATATTCAATAATTAATTTCAAGTGTAAGCCTGTGGTCTCTTCACAATCAAGGTGACTGCATAATCATTAAGCCAATTGTTGTCTTATTTATATTTAAGGGCAGCAATCCGGAGTGTGTTCTCTTCAATCAAGGTGATTGCATCATCAAGCCCATTGTTTTCTTCTTTATATTCAAGTGCAGCAAGCTTGAGTGTGTTCTCTTTAATCAAGGTGATTGCATCATCAAGCGAGCCCATTGTTTTCTTCTTTATATTCAAGTGCAGCAAGCCTGAGTGTGTTCTCTTCAATCAAGGTAATTGCATCATCAAGCCCATTGTTGTCTTCTTTATATTCAAGCGCAGCAAGCCTGTGTTGTGTTTTCTCTTCAATCAAAGCAACCGCTTCATCAAGCACATTGTTGTCTTCTTTATATTCAAGTGTAAGCCTGTGTTCTCTTGTCCATTCTCAATCAAGGTGAATGCATCATCAAGCCCATTGTTTTCTTCAAGTGCAGCAAGCTTGAGTGAGTTCTCTTCAATCAAGGTGATTGCATCCTCAAGCCCATTGTTGTCTTCTTTATATTCAAGCGCAGTAAACCTGGGTTCTCTCTTTAATCAAAGCGACCGCTTCATCAAGCACATTGTCGTCTTCTTTATATTATTCAATTAATTTCAAGTCCAAGCCTGTTGTCTCTTGTTTTAATTGCTGCAGAGTGCAGAAGATCATCCTCCTCATTATTGATCCCTAAAAAATTGGGATTAGAAAATATTTAGGAAGCTTTTTTAAGACTGTTTCCGCTGCGTCATCTCTGCAACTTGAAGAAGCTATACTAGCATCATCAGAGCTAAGCTAACAGTTATCTATCAGCATCATCAATCAAGGCCAGTCAATTGTTCTCTGTCTTTCAAGTGAAAGCCTGTGGTCTCTTGTCTATCAATGTGCCACGGTTGGCAGTGCCACCCTACTGATACTGGCAGGCAGTGTGTGTGGTTGTATAATCTCCTCATTTTCAGTGGCAGCTTGCAGTGTACACGGTAGACTCTGGGATTTTAATTTTCTCATTTTTTTGTGCCAGCTGGTATTTTGTGTGGTGCGCTTTACATAAAATTCAAGATGAGTTCTGAAGAGCTGTCAGTGTCCAACAATACCGATGCTAAAGAATTATTGGTGCCAAAGAAAAATTCAACATCAGTTGTTTGGGAATATTTTGGATTCAGAAAAGATGTGAAACAGAACCAAGTAATCTGCAAGACTTGTGGAACGAGTGTTACAGTAAAACGAAGTAACACATCAAACCTGTTCCAGCACCTTAAACAGCGGCATAAGGAAATCTTTGAACTATGTATGGCAAAAAAAAAAACTGATAGAGAAAAGACAACACAAACAAGCTGTGAAGCTAAAGTTGAGCAGCAATAATCAATCATAAAGGCATTTGCAAACACAGTGACATCACTATAAGCGAAGACCTCTAAAAGGCATAGAGAAATAACCAACGCTATTGCATATTATATATGCGGTTTCTGCATACACGGTTAGTAAAGAAGGCATCAAAAGAATGATACACACACTCAACAAGAGATACCAACTGCCATCTTGTAATTACGTCTGGAGAAAACCAAGTCACTCTATCATATGTGCAACCAGTTCTGCATCTTTTAAACACAAAGATACTGGCTCTGAGTCTTGAGGAAGATAATTCTGTCCTTAACGAGACAATGAAATCCAAAAATCTTGAATATATGAAGAATACATTTAAATATAATTTATGAAGATACTCAAGATCTGCTAGATATGGCATCATTCCTTGATACACGATTCAAGACAACCAACATAAATGCGGATAAAATTTCAAGCATCAAGGCCAGGGTGATGTCATATGGACATTGTGTCTGATCAGCAAGTTATGCATGCAATCAGCAGTCCCCCATGCAAAGTAATAGATGAATGTAGAAGTAAGAAACTATTCCATAAATGTCATAACCTGGGCAGCCAGGTTCAAACTTCCAATGTTTTGAATATTGTAGTCTCTTTTAAATTTGAAAAATGTACTCTTACTCTACTATGCTGAATTGCCGCTGCTATTAGTTGATGTATAGATTTTAAAAACAGGTTGCAGGATTTACCTTGTCAGTGCCACATCCCTCTTGTTTTCATGGATAGTCACTCAGCTAAATGACTAACACACATGAAGCAGTGTACATTGACTACCAAAATTACTAGATTTAGAAACACAAATCATCAGTCAAATCAATCAATCAGTCAGACAAAAAACAAGTCAGCAGTTTTCAGGTTTCTCCATGCATAGTTACACTGCTTCATTTGTTACTCATACCACAGCTAGATTGAAAACATGGACAATGTAGTAATAACTGGCCAACTATTTTCCTTTCAATTAGCTTTGTGTGTCTTGAGTTCACTTGTTTGTATTATGTACTCTAACTATAACTGTTCTTAGTGTTATCTTTATGTACTACAGAATAGATGTGTGATGCATATGACAAGCAGTGCAGGATGTCAGGATTGACCTTGTCAGTGAACATCCATGTTTTCCTGGATAGTCACTCAGCTAAATGACACATGAAGCAGTGTGCATTGACTACCTAAATTACTAGACATAGAAACACAAATGAATCAGTCAGACAAAAGTCTTGTCAGCAGTTTTCAGGTTTCTCCATGCATAGCTATACTGCTTCATTTGTTACTCATACCACAGCTAGACTGACTGTCCATTAGAAAACACTGATATGGAGAATGTGGTAAGAACTGGCCAGCTAATTTCCTTTCAATTAGCTTTGTGTGTCTTGAGTTCACTAACTTCACTTGTAACTATATTTTACTATAACTGTTCTAGTGTTATGTTCTACAGAATAGCTGTGTGTAATGACTGTAATGTTTAACATAGGTCTATTTTATAAATAGTTTGTTGTGTAGCTGTAGCATTCAAACACAAAATGATATGAGACTTAACACTTGGTAATAAGAAATACAGCAATTTAGTGCAATGGAAATAACCCAGGTAAAGGTAAAGAGTATATATATATATATATATATATATATATATATATATATATATATATATTAGCAAACAAAATAAGAACTTAGTAAATGAGGAACACTAAAGGTTGCAATTCCAATGAGAGTAGTGATCCAAAGTAAGTAACAAGCAAGCATGGATTAGTAAGTTGCAGCTGTTAAAGGCAAGTCTATATACAAGTAATTAGCACAGTTAGTATACTTGCTTATCCGGTGGTATTTGGATGATGAATACTGGCTTCCCCTGAGATGATGTAGCTAGACTCCGGTAAGTAGAGCAGGTAGGTTCTGGCAGAAGGAAAGCAAACTTCAGATGAGCTGTGATAGTTTTACACAGCATGTAGTAATGGAAGAAAGCAGACGGAGTGATACGTGCTGCAAGTAGATCCGGCAAGCCAGGTAACTGAGGCTGCAATGATTACAGCAGCATGGAACAGAGACTGCAGCAGAGAGACACATGAGCAGCACAGCTAATTATCAGGATGCAGTCAATCAAAGGTGAAAAAATAAGAAAATAAGTTGAGCTCAGGTGAATACTAGTAAATTCATCAAAAAGAGTTCCAATAACTCCAATACAAAAGTACAAGTTATTAGAGGGTTAAATTTGACTTGAATATAAGACACTAGGCAGGGTACAATTCAGATACTCTGCTTAAACAAAATAATCAAGCAAAGAACCAAAAAGGAAATGAGGCTATAAAGGGTAAATAGGCGGAGTTTATTAAAAGGAACATTACTTAAAGGGACATTACAGATCCCCCTGTTCAAGGCATCAGCTCCGAGGATGCAGAAGAAGGTTTAAGCGGATAACGTTTATGAAAAGCAGTTATCCGCAATGGAGCGTGGATATGAGAGTGTGGTACCCAGGAATCTTCCTCCTGACCATAACCCTTCCAACGTATAAGATATTCCAATTTCTTACGAAATATTCGGGAGTCAAGTATACAGTCAACCTCATATTCCTCATGATCTTCAAATTCAACAGGAGGAGGTGGTGACTTCTGACGGTTAAATTCAGAGGTACTTCTGTAAGGCTTCAGGAGCGAAACATGGAAAGAGGGATGTATGCCATATGACTGTGGTAGGTCTAAGACGAGGGTTGAAGGATTGAGGATACGTTTTACTGGAAAGGGTCCGATGAACTGACTTCCTAATTTCTTTGTCGGTATGGCGAGTTTCAAGTGCACCACTACTATAATAAATGTATTAACCCCTAATCCGCCTCACTCCCGCCTCAATAACCCTATAATAAATAGTATTAACCCCTAATCTGCCCTCCCTAACATCGCCGACACCTAACTTCAAGCATTAACCCCTAATCTGCCGACCGGAGCTCACCGCTACTCTAATAAATTTTTTAACCCCTAAAGCTAATTCTAACCCTAACCCTAACACCCCCCTAAGTTAAATATAATTTTTATCTAACAAAATAAATTAACTCTTATTAAATAAATTATTCCTATTTAAAGCTAAATACTTACCTGTAAAATAAACCCAAATATAGCTACAATATAAATAATAATTATATTGTAGCTATTTTAGGATTAATATTTATTTTACAGGCAACTTTGTATTTATTTTAACCAGGTACAATAGCTATTAAATAGTTAATAACTATTTAATAGTTACCTAGTTAAAATAATTACAAAATTACCTGTAAAATAAATCCTAACCTAAGTTACAATTAAACCTAACACTACACTATCCATAAATAAATTAAATAAAATACCTACAATTATCTACACTATCAATAAATTAATTAAATACAATACCTACAAATAAATACAATTAAATAAACTAACTAAAGTACAAAAATAAAAAAGAACTAAGTTACAAAAAATAAAAAATATTTACAAACATTAGAAAAATATTACAACAATTTTAAACTAATTACACCTACTCTAAGCCCCCTAATATAATAACAAAGACCCCCAAAATAAAAAAATGCCCTACCCTATTCTAAAATTAAAATAGAAAAGCTCTTTTACCTTACCAGCCCTGAAAAGGGCCCTTTGCGGGGCATGCCCCAAAGAATTCAGCTCTTTTGCCTGTAAAAAAAACCCATACAATACCCCCCCCAACATTACAACCCACCACCCACATACCCCTAATCTAACCCAAACCCCCCTTAAATAAACCTAACACTAAGCCCCTGAAGATCTCCCTACCTTGTCTTCACCACGCCGGGTTCACCGATCGATCCAGAAGAGCTCCTCCGATGTCTTGATCCAAGCCCAAGCGGGGGGCTGAAGATGTCCATGATCCGACTTAAGTCTTCATCCAAGCGGGAGCTAAAGAGGTCCATGATAGGGCTGAAGTCTTCATCCAAGCGGGAGCTGAAGAGGTCCATGATCGGGCTGAAGTCTTCTATCAAGCGGCATCTTCAATCTTCTTTCTTCCGGATCCATGGTCATCCCGCCGACGTGGAACATCCATCTTCACCGACGACTTCCCGACGAATGACGGTTCCTTAAGGGACGTCATCCAAGATGGCGTCCCTCGAATTCCGATTGGCTGATAGGATTCTATCAGCCAATCGGAATTAAGGTAGGAAAATTCTGATTGGCTGATGGAATCAGCCAATCAGAATCAAGTTCAATCCGATTGGCTGATCCGATCAGCCAATCAGATTGAGCTTGCATTCTATTGGCTGATCAGAACAGCCAATAGAATGCGAGCTCAATCTAATTGGCTGATCGGATCAGCCAATCGGATTGAACTTGATTCTGATTGGCTGATTCCATCAGCCAATCAGAATTTTCCTACCTTAATTTAGATTGGCTGATAGAATCCTATCAGCCAATCAGAATTCGAGGGACGCCATCTTGGATGACGTCCCTTAAAGGAACCGTCATTCGTCGGGAAGTCGTCGGTGAAGATGGATGTTCCGCGTCGGCGGGATGACCATGGATCCGGAAGAAAGAAGATTGAAGATGCCGCTTGATAGAAGACTTCAGCCCGATCATGGAGCTCTTCAGCTCCCGCTTGGATCAAGACTTCAGTCGGATCATGGACATCTTCAGCCCCCCGCTTGGGCTTGGATCAAGACATCGGAGGAGCTCTTCTGGATCGATCGGTGAACCCGGCGTGGTGAAGACAAGGTAGGGAGATCTTCAGGAGCTTAGTGTTAGGTTTATGTAAGGGGGGTTTGGGTTAAATTAGGGGTATGTGGGTGGTGGGTTGTAATGTTGGGGGGGGGGTATTGTATGTTTTTTTTTTACAGGCAAAAGAGCTGAATTCTTTGGGGCATGCCCCGCAAAGGGCCCTTTTCAGGGCTGGTAAGGTAAAAGAGCTTTTCTATTTTAATTTTAGAATAGGGTAGGGCATTTTTTTATTTTGGGGGTCTTTGTTATTTTATTAGGGAGCTTAGAGTAGGTGTAATTAGATTAAAATTGTTGTAATATTTTTATAATGTTTGTAAATATTTTTTTATTTTTGTAACTTAGTTCTTTTTTATTTTTGTACTTTAGTTAGTTTATTTAATTGTATTTATTTGTAGGTATTGTATTTAATTAATTTATTGATAGTGTAGTGTTAGGTTTAATTGTAGATAATTGTAGGTATTTTATTTAATTAATTTATTGATAGTGTAGTGTTAGGTTTAATTGTAACTTAGGTTAGGATTTATTTTACAGGTAATTTTGTAATTATTTTAACTAGGTAGCTATTAAATAGTTATTAACTATTTAATAGCTATTGTACCTGGTTAAAATAAATACAAAGTTGCCTGTAAAATAAATATTAATCCTAAAATAGCTACAATATAATTATTATTTATATTGTAGCTATATTAGGGTTTATTTTACAGGTAAGTATTTAGCTTTAAATAGGAATAATTTATTTACTAAGAGTTAATTTATTTTGTTAGATAAAAATTATATTTAACTTAGGGAGGTGTTAGGGTTAGGGTTAGAATTAGCTTTAGGGGTTAAAAATTTTATTAGAGTAGCGGTGAGCTCCGGTCGGCAGATTAGGGGTTAATGCTTGAAGTTAGGTGTCGGCGATGTTAGGGAGGGCAGATTAGGGGTTAATACTATTTATTATAGGGTTATTGAGGCGGGAGTGAGGCGGATTAGGGGTTAATACATTTATTATAGTAGCGGTGCGGTCCGGTCAGCAGATTAGGGGTTAATAAGTGTAGGTAGGTGGCGGCAACGTTGGGGGCGGCAGATTAGGGGTTAATAAATATTATGAAGGTGTCGGCGGTATTAGGGGCAGCAGATTAGGGGTACATAGGGATAACGTAGGTGGCGGCGGTGTACGGAGCGGCAGATTAGGGGTTAAAAATTTTTAATAGAGTGGCGGCAATGTGGGGGGGCCTCGGTTTAGGGGTACATAGGTAGTTTATGGGTGTTAGTGTAATTTAGAGCACAGTAGTTAAGAGTTGTATAAACCGGCGTTAGCCCAGAAAGCTCTTAACTACTGACTTTTTTCTGCGGCTGGAGTTTTGTCGTTAGATTTCTAACGCTCACTTCAGCCACGACTCTAAATACCGGCGTTAGAAAGATCCCATTGAAAAGATAGGATACGCAATTGACGTAAGGGGATCTGAGGTATGGAAAAGTCGCGGCTGGAAAGTGAGCGTTAGACCCTTTCCTGACTGACTCTAAATACCAGCGGTAGCCCAAAACCAGCGTTAGGAGCCTCTAACGCTGGTTTTCACGGCTACCGCCAAACTCTAAATCTAGCTGAAAGTGTTGAAAGGTGGCAGGGGCATTACAGAGCCCAAACGGCATCACCCTATATTCAAAAAGGCCCTATCTAGTTCTGAACGCTGTTTTCCACTCATCCCCGTCCTTGATTCTTATTAAATTGTAAGTGCCTTTCAAATCAAGTTTAGTAAAGATAGTAGCTCCGTTAAGGGGTTCAAGGAGTTCGGGGATGAGTGGTAGGGGATAACGATTCTTTACTGTAACAGCATTGAGTGCTCTGTAATCTATGATGGGTCTTAACGAGGAATCTTTGTTAGTTACAAAAAATAAACCAGCAGCTGCTGGGGATATGGATGGAACTATAAAGCCTTTTCTAATATTATCATCCAAATACTCTCTTAAGTACTGTAACTCTTTCTTTGAGAGGGGATACATCTTCCCATAAGGGACCTTGGCTCCTGGTACCAAATCTATGGGACAGTCGAATGCCCTATGAGGTGGGAGTACCTCAGCTTCCTTTATATCAAATACCTCAAGTAGATCTTGGTAGTGATTTGGGATCTCTGAGTTTATAGTACCTAATATCTGATGTGGGAAACAAGTAGTGGTGCAATAATCTGACTCAAACTTAACAGTGGGAGTAACCCAATCTATACTTGGGTTATGTTTACTTAGCCATGTGTAACCTAATATAACTGTGTGGAGAGTGGATGGAATTAAATCAAAGCTAAGATATTCAGTATGCCCATGTGATGTGGTTATCATTAAAGGAACAGTATGTTGTGTTATTGGGCCATTAAGTATTAATGATCCATCAATAACTCTTATAAAAACTGGATTTTGCTTTGTAACACACAGTATTTTATTATTTACAACAAATGAAGCTTCTATAAAGCAGTCATATGTCCCAGAGTCTAGAATATTGTCAGTCTTAACTTGTAGATGGTCCCACTGTAATAAGAGAGAAAGTGTTAAACATTTCTGTCTTATCTGTGTAGTAGTGGAATACAAGTTTGTCAGTTTACCCTTCTTTTGTCGGTGTAGTATGGGGCAGGTGGCTACTGTATGCTCTTTACTTGCACAATATAGACAAAGGTTGGACAGGCGTCGTCTAGTCTTTTCTTCAGTAGTCAGCGGACCTTTCATTACACCAATTTCCATAGGAGTATGTGGAAAGTTTAATTTTTCTACTGGTGGTACTGACAATTTCTTGTTTGGTGTCTCAGATGAGAATCTTTCTAATCGTCTTTCTCTGATTCTGCGGTTAAGAGTTGTTGCTAATTTATTTAAACCATGTAATTTATCTGGCATATCTAATCTGGATAACTCATCCTTTAAGGTTTCATTTAAACCTAATCTAAATTGATTTTTTAGTGCAATATCGTTCCATAATGAGTCTGTAGCCCACATTTGGAAGTCTGCTATGAAATCTTCCACTGGGCGCTTACCCTGTCTAAGCGCTCTTAACTGCCTGTATCTGGGTATTGCTGCCTTCATAAAGAGCACCCATGGCAGCAAAGAATTGGTCTAATGAGTCTAAAATAGGATTGTTTGATTCAAAAAAACGATTTGCCCATGATTTTGGTTCTCCTGTGAGATAGGAAATTGTAGTGCATACCTTTATTATATCTGAACAATAAGTTTAAGGCTTCATTGTGTATAGCAATAAACATGCATTCTTGAAATCTCTAAAGTCACACCTTTTCCCTGAGAACAAGGCAGGAGGGTTAATCTGTGGTTCAGGTGGTTCTGTGTGTTTTGATGCAGTTAAATCCTTAACTACATTTTTTAATGCAGTGTTTTTAGTCTGGAGATCAGTAAGAGCTCTGGCAAGATAATCCACTTTGTGGTTTAATGTATCAATCTCTGTTTGTACAGCCTGGGGATCCATTGCTACTGGTATATTTAGGCTTGATTATTATATAATGACTGTAATGTTTAACATAGGTCTATTTTATAAATAGTTTGTTGTGTAGCTGTAGCATTCAAACACCAAATGATATGAGACTTAACACTTGGTAATAAGAAATACAGCAATTTAGTGCAATGGAAATAACCCAGGTAAAGAGTATAAATATATATATATATATATATATATATATATATATATATATATATATATATATTAGCAAACAAAATAAGAACTTAGTAAATGAGGAACACTAAAGGTTGCAATTCCAATGATAGCAGTGATCCAAAGTAAGTAACAAGCAAGCATGGATTAGTAAGCCTAGTTAAAGGCATGTCTATATACAAGTAATTAGCACAGTTAGTATACTTGCTTATCTGGTGGTATTTGGATGATGAATACTTGCTTCCCCTGAAATGATGTAGCTAGACTCCGGTAAGTAGAGCAGGTAGGTTCTGGCAGAAGGAAAGCAAACTTCAGATGAGCTGTGATAGTTTTACACAGTATGTAGTGACTGGTAATGGAAGAAAGCAGGCAGAGTGATACGTGCTTCAAGTAGATCCGGCAAGCCAGGTAACTGAGGCTGCAATGATTACAGCAGCATGGAACAGAGACTGCAGCAGAGAGACACAGGAGAAGCACAGCTAATTATCAAGATGCAGTCAATAAAAGGTGAAAAAAATAAGAAAATAAGTTGAGCTCAGGTGAATACTAGTAAATTCAGCAAAAAGAGTTCCAATAACTCCAATACAAAAGTACAAGTTATTAGAGGGTTAAATTTGACTTGAATATGAGACACTAGGCAGGGTACAATCCAGATACTCTGCTTAAACAAAATAATCAAGCAAAGAACCAAAAAGGAAATGAGGCTATAAAGGGTAAATAGGCGGAGTTTACTAAAAGGAACATTACTTAAAGGGACATTACACTGTGTGACTGTATGTAATATGACAGGCACTGGGCAGTGCAGGATGTCAGGATTGACCTTGTCAGTGCCACATCCCTCATGTTTTCCTGGACAGTGTGGACAGTTACTCTGCTGCATTTGCTAGGACTATGTAATATATATGTATTCATTTAGCTGTGCATTGTACTACCTTTAATGTATACTGTCTTGTACACAAATCATACTGCTGTAAATTCAGCACTTTTCAGGTTTCTCCATGCATACACTGCTTCATATGTTAATCATACCACAGTTATAATGACTGTCCAAGAAAACATGACAATGGTGTGTCAGAAGAACTAAGAATTGGCTAGTTGCTACTATGTAACCACAGCACAGGCAGCTAATTTTATTTTAACAATTTTGTGGTTTATATTTGTATGCTCCAAGAGTGTTTTGTACACTGGCAAACATGTACATTAAGATTATCAAGTGTTAAATAAACTTTTTAATGAAATTTTTTATTAAACTTTAATTAAGTTTAAATCGCAATTGCAGGTTTTTTTTCCCCAATATCGCCCAGCCCTATCATACATGTATAAAAAATTAAACGATCTAACCAGAACCTATGCCATGGAACAGTAACACGGTCCTTCAAGTTTGACAGACAGTGCTTTCTTCACTCAAGACATGAACTTGAGTGAAGAAAGCAGGCAGTGAAACTCATCTACACTGATTGCTTATGGAGCTGTTAATACGAGTCGGGATGGTTTTGCAGAAAGACTCTCCCTCAATCCCTGGACTCTAACATTTATCCATGCTCTTACTGAGAGGCTGACAGAACTACTTAAAACTCCAGTCCCATCTCGAAGAGTACTACCCTCCATAAGAGACTACTCCAAAATCTTCTGACACTTCTCTGCCAACCTCCTGTGAAAAAAGGCAAAGAATGACTGGGGTTATGAGGAAGTGGGGGAGGTATTTAAGCCTTTGGCTGGGGTGTCTTTGCCTCCTCCTGGTGGCCAGGTTCAGTATTTACCACAAGTAAGGAATGCAGCTTATTAAGAAGGAAATCATGTGAAAGGTTATTGTTCTAAAAATGTAACATTTATGTAAAAAAACATGACTTAAACTGAATCTTACTGATAAGTGATTTAAATTGTGATTTATATAATGATTAGAATCCGTTTGATTTAAGTCAAATCCACCCTGGTATTGAAAGGTACGGTAATAGCCAGAGACTGAAAATCCACTCAGATACCCACACTCTTGTCTTGTGCAGACAGAATAAATATTTTTCTTAGAGAAATATTAATTGAAACATAGACCTTCACAGACCCCCCAGCCTCCAATCCTCCCTCAACCTTCATGACCTACGGGGTGTTAGCAGGAATCTTAATTTGAGGGCTGAACATTAAGTACCTCCAACCTCACATTTTCTCTCCTGCTCTGCTCTACCTCACTATTGGCTAGATTGTGAGTTTTGCGTTATGAGGGGTGCAGTGCTAACTTGCACGTTATTGTCACCGCTCACTTTCCTACAGCGCTGGTATTACAGGTTTTTATAAACCCGGCGTTAACAGGCAAGAAGTGAGCGTAGAGCAAAATTCAGCTCCATACCGCACTCCAATACCAGCGCTGCTGAAAGCTGTGGTGAGCTGGTTTTACGTGCTCGTGCACGATTTCCCCATAGACATCAATGGGGAGAGCCGGCTGGAAAAAAAGCCTAACACCTGCAAAAAAGCAGCGTAAAGCTCCGTAACGCAGCCCCATTGATTCCTATGGGGAAACAAAATTTATGTTTACACCTAACACCCTAACATGAACCCTGAGTCTAAACACCTCTAATCTTACACTTATTAACCCCTAATCTGCCGCCCCCGACATCGCTGACACCTACATTATACTTAACCCCTAAACCGCCGCACTCACGCCTCGCAAACACTAGTAAAATATTATTAACCCATAATCTGCCGCCCCTAACATCGCCGCCACCTACCTACATTTATTAACCCCTAATCTGCCGCCCCCAAAGTCGCCTCCACTATACTAAATTTATTAACCCCTAAACCTAAGTCTAACCCTAACGCTAACACCCCCAACTTAAATATAATTAAAATAAATCTAAATAAATATTACTATCATTACCTAAATAATTCCTATTTAAAGCTAAATACTTACCTGTAAAATAAACCCTAAGCTAGCTACAATATAACTAATAGTTACATTGTATCTATCTTAGGGTTTATTTTTATTTTACAGGCAAGTTTGTATTTATTTTAACTAGGTAGAATAGTTACTAAATAGTTATTAACTATTTACTAACTATCTAGCTAAAATAAATACAAATTTACCTGTAAAATAAAACCTAACCTGAGTTACACTAACACCTAACCTTACACTACAATTAAATAAATTACCAAAATTAAATACAATTACCTAAATTACAACAAAACACTAAATTACACAAAATAAAAAAAGAAATTATCAGATATTTAAACTAATTACACCTAATCTAATAGCCCTATCAAAATAACCCCCCCCCCAAAAAAAAGAAAAAACCCCTAGCCTACAATAAACCACCAATAGCCCTTAAAATGGGCTTTTGTGGGGCATTTTCCCAAAGAAATCAGCTCTTTTACCTGTAAAAAAATACAAACACCCCCAAAAGTAAAACCCACCACCCACACAACCAACCCCCAAATTAAATCCTAACTAAAAAAACTAAGCTCCCCAGTGCCCTGAAAAGGGCATTTGGATGGGCATTGCCCTTAAAAGGGCATTTAGCTCTTTTTCTATTGCCCAAACCCTAATCTAAAACTAAAACCCACCTAATAAACCCATAAAAAAAACTAACACTAACCCCCGAAGATCCACTTACAGTGTTGAAGACTGGACATCCATCCTCAATGAAGCCGGGAGAAGTCCTCAGCGAAGCGGCAAGAAGTCCTCAATGAAGCCGGGAGAAGTCTTCATCCAAGCCACCAGAAGTGGTCCTCCAGACGGCATCTTCTATCTTCATCCATCCGGCGTGGAGTGGGTCCATCTTCAAGACATCCAGCGCGGAGAATCCTCTTCAAACAAAGTCTTCTTCCTGAATGAATGTTCGTTTAAGTGACGTCATCCAATATGGCGTCCCTTGAATTCTGATTGGCTGATAGAATTCTAATCGAAAATAAAGGTGAAAAAATCCTATTGGCTGATGCAATCAGCTCGCTGATGCAATTGAGTTTGCATTCTATTGGCTGATTGGAACAGCCAATAGAATGCAAGCTCAATCCTGTTGGCTGATTGGATCAGCCAATAGGATTGAAGCTCAATCCTATTGGCTGATTGCATCAGCCAATAGGATTTTTTTACCTTTAATTCCGATTGGCCGATAGAATTCTTTCAGCCAATCAGAATTCAAGGGACCCCATCTTGGATGACGTCACTTAAAGGAACATTCATTCGGGAAGAAGACTTCGTTTGAAGAGGATGCTCCGCGCCGGATGTCTTGAAGATGGACATGCTCCGCACCGGATTGATGAAGATAGAAGATGCCATCTGGATGAAGACTTCTGCCTGTCTGGAGGACAACTTCTGCCGGATGAAGACTTCTTGCTGCTTTGCTGAGGACTTCTCCCGGCTTCGGGAGTTAATGTTAGGTTTTTTTAAGGGTTTATTGGGTGGGTTTTAGTTTAGGTTTGGGCAACAGAAAAATAGCTAAATGCTGTTTTAAGGGCAATGCCCATCCAAATGCCCTTTTCAGGGCAATGGGGAGCTTAGGTTTTTTAGTTAGGATTGTATTTGGGGGGGTTTACTGTTGGGGGTGTTTGTATTTTTTTTAGAGGAAAAAGAGCTGATTTCTTTGGGGCAATGCCCCGCAAAAGGCCCTTTTAAGGGCTATTGGTAGTTTATTGTAGGCTAGGTTTTGTTTTATTTTGGGGGGCTTTTTTATTTTGATAGGGCTATTAGATGTAGGTGTAGGTGTAATTAGTTTAAATATCTGATTTCTTTTTTTATTTTGTGTAATTTAGTGTGTTTTTTTGTAATTTAGCTTAGGTTTTATTTTACAGGTAAATTTGTATATTTTAGCTAGGTAGTTAGTAAATAGTTAATAACTATTTAATAACTATTTTACCTAGTTAAAATTAATACAAACTTGGGGAGGAGCTAGCCAGCTAATGAAGCAGCAGCACTTGTGGAGAGCTTTGTGTTATATACTCCATTAAACTGATAAAAAGTGCTTTTTGAGACCTAATAAAGCCTTAAAAGGATAAGGAGCAATATCCCCAAGCAGAGGATTATCAATACAATACGGATCGAAAGGCCTCACAAAAAGTTCTTTAAAGATCACCAAACTACCTAAGGTCAGTGTAACAGATGTGGTCAAGCACTAGTGGGGCTAATTGACATCATAGCTAAGAGAAAGGGGCACTTTATAAAGCAGAGAAAGGGCCCTGGGCCTATCCACATTTTCGGCCGAAGCTGGGTGGGGGAGAGACATTAAAGACCCTGCATCATAACTCTTTAATAACTGGAGAGGTGTCCCAAGGTGGGCCTTCCATTACAGGAAGATCTGCTCAATTGAAAAAGAGAAAAAGCCCATTGTGATTTAGGCGCCAAATGCCATTTTAAAGACACTTTTTCTCTTCTTTTTTTTTTTTTTCTTCATTACCACTTTTCTCTCCTTTTGCATTTTTTATGGAGTGGAAAAGGTGGGGTTGGCACATTATATATTGAGGGGGCCAGAGAGGTTTAGTGCAGCAAGAGCCATTAATAACAGCACAGCATCCTAATTACAAGTGTGGAGAAAGAGTTTTGAACTAGGTGCATTTCCATGCTGCAGCACAATAATATCACAGCTACCATCACCCACTCAGGCTTTCATTTAAAGAGTATTTGCAACTTTGCTCCCCAACTTTATCAGGCAGACACATCTAGAGACTATAAGGAGAGACACTGAATTAATCAGTCCTGGAGAGTTGAGGCGGTCAGAAACTGCTTTGTTTGGCTACTACTGATTAACAGTTTTGGAGAAATATCTACAGCACACACTAGCACTCTCTCCCCACCCCTTTCCTGCCAGTACCAGTACTGGTGGGTCATATCCAAGATTCCCTCTCCATGATGGTCCTGTGAGGACAGCTTCCCTGGGGAGTTGAGTGCTTTATTTTTGCAACTGCTCATATTTTGGACTAAAGTGAAGCATAATTACCATCCTACATGACGATCATCTAACAGATGGTCCACAGATAGGGTAATACAGTACTCACAGGGGCTATTTCCACTCGCTGATCTCTCATCCTCCAGCCTAAAGGCCTTTGGGCAACAAGGAATACAGGAGAGGTATATTTAGCCGGCCCTGACACACAATACCCTATTCAGACCCTCTCCATCAGTCCAGATAATTTGCCCACTATTGCAAGTTTTTGCAGAGGAAGACATGATGTGGGACTAAATGGTTAATGGATGAACCTTTCGGACATGACTGAGTAGATAATAATATAGGTGGATATCTAAAAAAGATTTCGGGCTGTGAGGCTGCTATATTGGCAACAAAGTGGTATTGTTCTATGCAACAGAAGCTACAAAACCACTAAGCAGGTTCTATACAGAATAAATTTCAGTTTTTCTGTTTGTTTCTCTCTTCTCTCTATTAATACATCATTCCTAACAGTGCCCTCAATATGAAAAGCCGTACGCAGTCAGTCAAAGAGTGTTTATCAAAATCACAACAGAAAAAGAAACTAGCTATGTTAGAT
The DNA here is from genome assembly GCF_027579735.1 of Bombina bombina. Taxonomy (NCBI): domain Eukaryota; kingdom Metazoa; phylum Chordata; class Amphibia; order Anura; family Bombinatoridae; genus Bombina; species Bombina bombina. The sequence continues at coordinate 800,247,718 of NC_069502.1, read as the reverse complement.
TCCTCTCAACAGATGAGTTGAAGATATAGCGGATTCTTCTCCGTCTCCGCCCAAGTCAAATACCTCAAACGAGGCCCTTTTAAAGCAAATAAAACAAATGTTTCATGAGGAAAACATAATTTATGCTTACCTGATAAATTCCTTTCTCCTGTAGTGTGATCAGTCCACGGGTCATCATTACTTCTGGGATATTAACTCCTCCCCAACAGGAAGTGCAAGAGGATCACCCAGCAGAGCTGCTATATAGCTCCTCCCCTCTACGTCACACCCAGTCATTCGACCAAGAACCAACGAGAAAGGAGAAGCTAAAGGGTGCAGTGGTGACTGGAGTATAATTTAAAAATTTAGACCTGCCATAAAAAACAGGGCGGGCCGTGGACTGATCACACTACAGGAGAAAGGAATTTATCAGGTAAGCATAAATTATGTTTTCTCCTGTTAAGTGTGATCAGTCCACGGGTCATCATTACTTCTGGGATACCAATACCAAAGCAAAAGTACACGGATGACGGGAGGGACAGGCAGGATCTTTATACAGAAGGAACCACTGCCTGAAGAACCTTTCTCCCAAAAATAGCCTCCGAAGAAGCAAAAGTGTCAAATTTGTAAAATTTGGAAAAAGTATGAAGCGAAGACCAAGTTGCAGCCTTGCAAATCTGTTCAACAGAGGCCTCATTCTTAAAGGCCCAAGAGGAAGCCACAGCTCTAGTGGATTGAGCTGTAATTCTTTCAGGAGGCTGCTGTCCAGCAGTCTCATAGGCTAAACGTATTATGCTACGAAGCCAAAAAGAGAGAGAGGTAGCAGAAGCTTTTTGACCTCTCCTCTGACCAGAATAAACGACAAACAAGGAAGACGTTTGTCGAAAGTCTTTAGTTGCCTGTAAATAGAATTTTAGGGCACAAACTACATCCAGATTGTGCAGAAGACGTTCCTTCTTTGAAGAAGGATTTGGACACAAGGATGGAACAACAATCTCTTGATTGATATTCCTGTTAGTGACTACCTTAGGTAAGAACCCAGGTTTAGTACGCAGAACTACCTTATCCGAGTGAAAAATCAGATAAGGAGAATCACAATGTAAGGCTGATAACTCAGAGACTCTACGAGCCGAGGAAATAGCCATTAAGAACAGAACTTTCCAAGATAACAATTTTATATCAATGGAATGAAGGGGTTCAAACGGAACACCCTGTAAAACGTTAAGAACTAGGTTTAAACTCCATGGCGGAGCAACAGTTTTAAACACAGGCTTAATCCTGGCCAAAGCCTGGCAAAAAGCCTGAACGTCTGGAACTTCTGACAGACGTTTGTGTAACAGAATGGACAGAGCTGAGATCTGTCCCTTTAAGGAACTGGCGGACAAACCCTTTTCTAAACCTTCTTGTAGAAAAGACAATATCCTAGGAATCCTAACCTTACTCCAAGAGTAACCTTTGGATTCGCATCAATATAGGTATTTACGCCATATTTTATGGTAAATCTTTCTGGTAACAGGCTTCCTAGCCTGTACTAAGGTATCAATTACTGACTCAGAAAATCCACGTTTTGATAAAATCAAGCATTCAATTTCCAGGCAGTCAGCTTCAGAGAAATTAGATTTTGATGTTTGAAGGGACCCTGAACCAGAAGGTCCTGTCTCAGAGGCAGAGACCAAGGTGGACAGGAGGACATGTCCACTAGATCTGCATACCAGGTCCTGCGTGGCCACGCAGGCGCTATTAGAATCACTGATGCTTTCTCCTGCTTGATCCTGGCAATCAATCGAGGAAGCATCGGGAAGGGTGGGAACACATAAGCCTTCCCGAAGGTCCAAGGTGCCGTCAAAGCATCCACCAGGGCCGCTCCCGGATCCCTGGATCTGGATCCGTAACAAGGAAGCTTGGCGTTCTGTCGAGACGCCATGAGATCTATTTCTAGTTTGCCCCAACGTCGAAGTATTTGGGCAAAGACTTCCGGATGAAGTTCCCACTCCCCCGGATGAAAAGTCTGACGACTTAGGAAATCCGCCTCCCAGTTCTCCACTCCCGGAATGTGGATTGCTGATAGGTGGCAAGAGTGAGACTCTGCCCAGCGAATTATCTTTGATACTTCCATCATCGCTAGGGAGCTTCTTGTCCCTCCTTGATGGTTGATGTAAGCTACAGTCGTGATGTTGTCCGACTGAAACCTGATGAACCCCCGCGTTGTTAACTGGGGCCAAGCCAGAAGGGCATTGAGAACTGCTCTCAATTCCAGAATGTTTATTGGCAGGAGACTCTCCTCCTGAGTCCAAGATCCCTGAGCCTTCAGGGAATTCCAGACAGCGCCCCAACCTAACAGGCTGGCGTCTGTTGTTACAATCGTCCAATCTGGCCTGCTGAATGGCATCCCCCTGGACAGATGTGGTCGAGAAAGCCACCATAGAAGAGAATTTCTGGTCTCTTGATCCAGATTCAGAGTAGGGGACAAATCTGAGTAATCCCCATTCCACTGACTTAGCATGCACAATTGCAGCTGTCTGAGGTGTAGGCGTGCAAAAGGAACTATGTCCATTGCCGCTACCATTAAGCCGATCACCTCCATGCATTGAGCCACTGACGGGTGTTGAATGGAATGAAGGACACGGCAAGCGTTTTGAAGCTTTGTTAACCTGTCTTCTGTCAGGTAGATCTTCATTTCTACAGAATCTATAAGAGTCCCTAAGAAGGGAACTCTTGTAAGTGGAAAAAGAGAACTCTTCTTTTCGTTTACCTTCCACCCATGCGACCTTAGAAATGCCAGTACTAACTCTGTATGAGACTTGGCAGTTTGAAAGCTTGAAGCTTGTATCAGAATGTCGTCTAGGTAAGGAGCTACCGAAATTCCCCACGGTCTTAGCACCGCCAGAAGAGCCCCCAGAACCTTTGTGAAGATTCTTGGAGCCGTAGCTAATCCGAATGGAAGAGCTACAAACTGGTAATGCCTGTCTAGGAAAGCAAACCTTAGGAACCGGTGATGGTCTCTGTGAATCGGTATGTGAAGGTAAGCATCCTTTAAATCCACTGTGGTCATGTACTGACCCCTTTGGATCATGGGTAGAATTGTCCGAATAGTTTCCATTTTGAACGATGGAACTCTTAGGAATTTGTTTAGGATCTTTAAATCCAAGATTGGTCTGAAGGTTCCTTCTTTCTTGGGAACCACAAACAGATTTGAGTAAAATCCCTGTCCGTGTTCCGACCGCGGAACCGGATGGATCACTCCCATTAGTAACAGATCTTGTACGCAGCGTAGAAACGCCTCCTTCTTTATTTGGTTTGTTGACAACCTTGACAGATGGAATCTCCCCTTTGGGGGAGAGGTTTTGAAGTCCAGAAGATATCCCTGAGATATGATCTCTAGTGCCCAGGGATCCTGGACATCTCTTGCCCAAGCCTGGGCGAAGAGAGAAAGTCTGCCCCCCACTAGATCCGTTCCCGGATCGGGGGCCCTCAATTCATGCTGTCTTAGGGGCAGCAGCAGGTTTTCTGGCCTGCTTGCCCTTGTTCCAGGACTGGTTAGGTCTCCAGCCTTGTCTGTAACGAGCAACAGCTCCTTCCTGTTTTGGAGCAGAGGAAGTTGATGCTGCTCCTGCCTTGAAATTACGAAAGGAACGAAAATTAGACTGTCTAGCCCTAGGCTTGGCTCTGTCTTGAGGCAGGGCATGGCCTTTACCTCCTGTAATGTCAGCGATAATTTCTTTCAAACCGGGCCCGAATAAGGTCTGCCCTTTGAAAGGTATGTTAAGTAACTTAGATTTAGAAGTAACGTCAGCTGACCACGATTTTAGCCACAGTGCTCTGCGTGCCTGAATGGCGAAACCGGAATTCTTAGCCGTTTAGTTAAATGTACTACGGCATCTGAAACAAATGAATTAGCTAGCTTAATGGTTTTAAGCCTGTTTGAAATTTCTTCGATAGTAATTGAGTCAAGAGTCTCTTCCAGGGACTCGGACCAAAAAGCGGCCGCGGCCGTGACAGACGCAATACATGCAAGGGGTTGTAGTATAAAACCTTGTTGAACAAACATTTTCTTAAGGTAACCCTCTAATTTTTTATCCATTGGATCTGAAAAGGCACAGCTATCCTTCACCGGGATAGTGGTACGCTTAGCCAGAGTAGAAACCGCTCCCTCCACCTTAGGGATCGTCTGCCATAAGTCCCGTGTGGTGGCGTCTATTGGGAACATTTTTCTAAATACAGGAGGGGGGGGAAAAGGGTACACCGGGCCTATCCCACTCCTTAGTAATTATCTCTGTAAGCCTCTTAGGAATAGGAAATACGTCAGTACTCGCCGGTACCGCATAGTATCTATCCAGCCTACATAACTTTTCTGGAATTGCAACGGTGTTACAATCATTCAGAGCCGCTAATACCTCCCCTAGTAGAACGCGGAGGTTCTCAAGCTTAAACTTAAAATTAGAAATGTCTGAATCCACTCTATTGGGATCAGAACCGTCACCTGCAGATTGAAGCTCTCCGTCCTCATGTTCTGCATACTGTGACCCAGTATCTGACATGGCCCTAGTATTATCAGCGCACTCTGTTCTCACCCCAGAGTGGTCACGCTTCCCTCTAAGTTCGGGTAATTTAGACAAAACTTCAGTCATAACATTAGCCATGTCCTGCAATGTGATTTGTAATGGCCGCCCTGAAGTACTCGGCGTTACCATATCACGCACCTCCCGAGCGGGAGATTCAGGTACTGACACGTGAGGCAAGTTAGTCGGCATAACTTTCCCCTCGTTGTTTGGTGAATGATGTTCAATTTGTACAGATTGACTTTTATTTAAAGTAGCATCAATGCAATTAGTACATAAATTTCTATTGGGCTCCACTTTGGCTTTAGCACATATAGCACAGAGATATTCCTCTGAGTCAGACATGTTAAACACACTAGCAATTAAACCAGCAGCTTGGAAATACTTTTCAATTTAAATTTCAATAGTATGAAAAAAACGTACTGTGCCTTTAAGAAGCACAGAAGTTATGACAGTTGAGAAACAATAAAACGGATAAACTATAAAATCAAATTCTTTCCGGTAAAAATATAAATTTAGCAAAGGATTGCCCCCATTAGCAATGGATAACTAACCCTTAAATGGCAGAAAAAAAGTACAGAATATAACGTTTTTTATCACAGTCAAAGCACTATCTCACAGGTCTGCTGTGAGTGATTACCTCCCTCAAAATAACTTTTGAAGACCCTTGAGCTCTGTAGAGACGAACCGGATCATGCAGGGAAGAAAAACAGACTTGTCACTGAATTCCTGATGCGTAGTAAAAGCGCCAAATTAAGCCCCTCCCCCTCACACACAACAGTGAGGGAGATCAGTAAACTGTCAAAAATTGAATAAAATGCCCGCCAAGTGGATAATTAGTGCCCAACACAATTTTTCACCCAGTACCTCAGAAAATTAAACGATTTAACATGCCAGCAAAACGTTTAACCTCATAAATAAATTGTCACAGAAACCTACTGCTAGCCGTTCTCACTGCAATATAGGCTAAGGTTTTATTCATACAGTATCATTCCAGTGAAGTGCCATTCCCCAGAATACTGAAGTGAAAATATACATACATGACAGCCTGATACCAGTTGCTACTACTGCATTTAAGGCTGAACTTACTTTATATAGGTATTTGCAGTATTTTCTAGTCAATTCCATTCTCAGAAAATAATAAGCTGCTACATACCTCTTTGCAGGTGAACCTGCCCGCTGTCCCCTGATCTGAAGTATACCTCACCCCTCAGATGGCCGAGAACAGCAACATGATCTTAACTACTCCGGTTAAAATCATATAGAAACTCAGGTAGATTCTTCTTCAAATTCCCCCTGAGAATGAACAACACGCTCCGGTGCTGTTTTAAAATAACAAACTTTTGATTGAAGTTATAAAAACTAAGTAAAATCACCACAGTCCTCTCACACATCCTATCTATTAGTTGGGTGCAAGAGAATGACTGGGTGTGACGTAGAGGGGAGGAGCTATATAGCAGCTCTGCTGGGTGATCCTCTTGCACTTCCTGTTGGGGAGGAGTTAATATCCCAGAAGTAATGATGACCCGTGGACTGATCACACTTAACAGGAGAAATGAGATCAGCCTTATCAGAACTAAAGCAAGATATCGCAGACATAGGTGAAAGAACTTCGGCTATAGAAGATAAAGTTGATGAAATAGTAGAAGAAATCCCGGAACTACAGGCCACAGTAAGCTCCCAACAAGCTCAAATACAGAAATTGGAAGATCATCTGGAGGATCTGGAAAACAGATCGCGCAGATCCAACATCCGCATACGCAATTTACCAGAAAAATATAACAATCTCTCTGATACTGTAACTCAGATCTTCCAACAGTTATTGCCGGATGAGGAGACATAATTTCTCCTTATGGACAGAGTACATCGGGCTCTAACCAAGCCTCCAACTCCGGGAGCTCACAGAGATGTTATAACAAAACTCCATTATTATCACATCAAAGATAGAATCATGCAAGTTGTCCGAGGAGTTCAAGAAATCACCTATGAAGGCCACAAAATACAAATTTTTGCTGATTTATCGCCTATTACTTTGAGGAAAAGGAGATAATTCAAACCAATAGTAGCAGCCCTAGCCAATGCCCAAATCAAATATAGATGGGGATTTCCTTTTCGATTGTCCTTCACAGTAGACAAAACATCTTTTTCCTGTGCCACAGTTGAGGAAGGACAGTCGATTTTGAACAAACTTCACATCGGTAGAGGAACGCCCCCTCCAGCACAATCGCCCAAACCTCAGCGAAAAGCTCTGACACGTACCTGGACACCAGTTCTCAAAAATGGGAAAACTCCAAGGAGAAATCATGATTCGGAAAGCCCAACCTGAGTCGAAGAGACAACTTATAAGTATTCTTTCATGTCCCCAAATGGGGGAGTCAGAGACCTCATTGGATTTTTCTTATGGGGGTTAACTCAAGAATCTTGTCACAATTGATGAGATCTGACTCAGAACTCCTGTGTGTCATTGTTTAAATAGTTAGTAAGGATTAGTCAGCAAGAGATCCACCTTTCATTCATTCATTCATTCATTCATTCACTCATGCATTTGGGTCATTCCAATGATTCAAATGTTGGACATTTCTGAGACATGTATCTAATGTGCTGATATTATATGTCCGAAGTTCATATTGTTTTTCATGTTCTTTATTATTTTTCATGATGTTTTGTTCTTTAACTTTACAGGATTCCTATTGCTAGTTATGACCAATACTGGTTCATTGTTGTTTGTTTTCTTGTTGTTTGAACTAATTGACAAATGTTTTTCCACCTCGACTACTTGTGCACTACAAGCAGGTAAACCTATGCCTTCACGTACATTGCAAAAAGTGGCTGATAGATCTGTATTTTCCGGGGGAGGGAGACGCAGCCGTACTGCAGTTGGTGAGTCTTTCAACATGTGTAATAAGAACATCTTTCACATGACTAAGAAATGTCTATAAATATAGTCTCTCACAATGTTAGAGGGTTACACTCAAATGTTAAGAGACGTAAGGCTCCAGACACATATAAATCCCTGAAGGCCCACATAATCTTATTACAGGAAACCCATTTTACAAAAGTGAAAACCCCGAAGTATTGGGATAGAGGTTTCCCCACCCAATTCCATGCCACATGCCAATCTAAAAAATGCGGAGTGTCCATCTTAATCCACTCAGACCTAAATTTCAAAGAGGATGAGGTAATAATAGATAAGTCGGGCAGATTTATTATTGTTAAGGGCAGAATACATGACTCACATGTAATTCTTGGCAACATATATGCTCCCAATGAGTCTCAAGCCCTTTTTATGTCTAAGATAGGTAAATTGCTTACTACTTGGAAGAAATCAAGGCTAATCATAGGGGGAGATTTTAATTTGGTACTTAATTCAGAATTAGATAAATCATCGATCCCACACAAACCTTCTTCCCAAAACTCTAAAAAACTCATGTATGACTTTCTATTAGATCATAATTTGGTGGACAGCTGGAGATACATCAACCTGAAAACCAGAGATTACTCATTTTACTCTAGTGTACACAATGTGTATTCTAGAATTGATTATATTCTACTTAGCCAGATCATGACTCCTTTGATAATGGCTTCGGATATTTTGCCTGCAACATGGTCAGACCATAATATAGTGTTGACAAGAATATCTGGCTTGATTGACCCTTACAGGGGCAGAAGCTGGACAATAAATCCAACTTTATTTAGAGACAAAGTTTTCACACAAAGTTTTCAGACAGAAATAGCACACTTTTTAGAGACAAACCATGACTCAGTGACTAATCCTATGCATATATGGGGGGCACTAAAGGCCTTTGCGAGAGGCATCCTGATAAAAGAATCCAATAAGCAGAATAGGGGTTATGTAGCACAGATTGAGCACTTAAAACAAGATATACAGAATCTGCAATCCCAACATCATTTAACACATGATGACAGGACACTCAGATTGTTGAAAGACAGAAAATATTCACTAGATAAGTTGCTGACAAGCAAGGCAACCAGATCCTTGAAACTTGTGGATGCTCAATATTTTATACAAGCTAATAAACCGGACAAGATGTTGGCTTTTAAATTAAAAGAAATATCTAGGATAACTTCTGTCCCACAAATTCAAACATCGAATGGACAGGTTTCTAATCACCCGCAGATCATTGCGAATACTTTTGCCCAATATTATCAAAAACTATACACTATACCGACACAAGGTAACCCACTTGATTTAGCCTTAGATACCAATAATTTTTTGCAGGCCTGTAAACTACCTAAAATTGAGGATGGAGACTTAGATAAGTTGAACGCGCGAATAACTACTCAAGAAGTGAAACAAGCAATCCGTAGTCTAAAGATTGGAAAGGCACCTGGTCCTGATGGATATTCGGGTATTTTTTATAAAACACTTATGCAAGATATTAGCCCCATCTTAGTTACAATATTTAACCATATGCTAGAAGGTGGAGAGATCCCTAAGGAACTTCTAGAGGCTCGTATATCAGTGTTGCCTAAAACTGGAAAATGCAAGCAACTTTGTAAAAATTACAGACCTATCTCGTTAATTAACTTAGACTTAAAATTGTTTACCAAAATCCTGGCAGTCAGGCTAAATGATATTCTCCCAAAACTTGTCCATCAGGACCAGGTGGGATTTATTCGCAACAGGGAGGCTCCAGATAACATTCGGAAGGTAATAGATCTCATAGATTACTCATCCAAGCAGGCTGTGCCTTGTCTGTTTCTTTCCCTGGATGCAGAGAAGGCATTTGACCGTGTAAGATGGGGCTATTTGGACTTAGTATTAAAACATATGGGCTTTACGGGAAATTTTTGTGCGGCTATTTCTACAATATATTCTAACCCTTCTGCCTTTATTAAAATAGCTGGGTATAAGTCTTCATCTATAACAATTCTTAATGGAACCAGACAGGGCTGCCCTTTATCACCACTACTATTTGCACTATGCATCGAACCATTAGCAGCCAGCATCAGGCAAAACATAGATATTACAGGCATTAAAATACAAGACCAGGAACATAAGATCAGCCTGTTTGCAGATGATGTTATTCTGTCTGTCACTAAACCTATGATCTCTCTCCCCCTAATATACTCGACTATTGGCAAATTTGCCAATATCTCGGGTTACAAGATTAATAATGATAAGTGTGAGGCTATTAGTGTACATCTTCCAGAACACACTAAAAAACTTTTAACACTGAATTTTGACTTTACTTGGTCTGACAGGGGTATGGTATGAAATACCTGGGCATTAACATTCCAAGCAATCTGGATCATCTATATAAACTAAACTACATACCTTTGTTCACGCACATTAAAAATTTACTATCCAGATGGAACAAGCTTAATATCTCCCTATATGGCAGATTGACTTCGGTCAAGATGACAGTTCTGCCTAAAATTCTATATCTTTTTCGGTCATTACCTATAAATGTACCCACCTCAACACTTCAGAAAATACAAAAAGACATAATAGCTTTTATATGGAAATACCAAAGATCTAGAGTAAACAAACAAACCCTTAGTAGACATAAGGTGGGAGGAGGGATGGGGCTGCCGGATTTAACATCCTATTATTACGCTGCTAGAATGGCACAATCCACCCTGTGGCATAATCATTTAGATAAAATCCAATGGGTACAGATAGAATCAGACATGATGAAGACATACCCTATTTATAAACTCTTGTGGTCTAAAAAAAAAGATAGACCCACTAATTGGAGATCCTTTATCACCATAGCACATACATTGATAATGTGGGACACCTTGACAACCAAATACCCCTTGCTTCAGAGGGGATCGAAAGTGACCCCGCTGGTAACGTTATCCACTAGTTATGACCAAGATACACAGGAGAAATGGGCAAACAAGGGACTATATCGAATTGCAGATGCTCTTGAGGGGACTAAGGTTATAACTTTCCATCAGTATGCTGAACTCAAAAGGTCGGGGGTTGCCAGTTGGTTTCACTACCTTCAGTTGAGAGCCAGGGTAGCTGAAGTTTTAGGTAACGATAAGATGTCTGCTAGTTCTTATGTAGAGAGGTTGTGCCTGGCCACCAGTAGGATTAGAGGAGCAATCTCCAACCTTTATATTCAATTCAATACACCTCCTAAGTTAAATAAATTACCATTCATGATAAAATGGGAGTCTGAATTAAATTTCACCTGGTCAGCAGAAAAGTGGTGTGACACTCTTAGGTCTGGCACTTCTTTTTCGATATGTGCCCATTTAAAAGAAAATTTCATAAAAGTGGCATTCCGATGGTACTTTCACCCCTCCAGAATACATAAGATTCAGGCTAACACAAATTGTTTACGAGGTTGCAATGAAAGAGGGACATACTCCCATATGTGGTGGCATTGTTGTCATGTAATTAATATATGGTCCCAAACGTCATCTCTTCTGAGTGAAATTTTGGAAAGACAAATTAATGTATCCCCTACTCAGGCACTGCTACATGAACCCCTACCAGGTCTGAATTAAAGAGTTAATAAATTAATAGCACTTATCTGTACGATAACTAAACTAAACATAGCTAGATACTGGAAGACATCGGTGCCATCATTTTTGTTAATCAAGAATAAGATTGATTTCTACTATCAGATGAGTAGTGCTTCTGCAGACATACTAGACAATAAGGAGCAATTTTTGAGGATATGGGATCCCTGGATAATGTACTCCGAAGCTAGAAATAGACAGCAAAGATTCAGAACACCTGACTAAAACCAAGAGTTATGAAGTGGGTGCCCCCCTGCCTCTCCCGCTCCTGCCCAGCTTGTCTGGGTGGCTCACATCCCATTACCCTTCCCCTCCCTTTGGGATGTATCCAGTCTCCCCCGGGGCAGGGGGGGGGGTGATAGAGCACCATGGGTCTTCTTACTGGCTGGGTCCCCTCCTCCACAGGGTTTTGAGAGGTTATTACTGATAATATATTATGCTTAATTTGTGCTTTTGTATATGAGGTATGTGCAACCATGTTCAATGACTTAAAATTTAGCAGAGATGGAATTCTTTGTCAAATGTAAATTATACACTGTAAAACTCAATAAAAACTTTTGTTCATTAAAAAAATTAATACAAACTTGCCTGTAAAATAAAAATAAACCCTAAGCTAGCTACAATGTAACTATTAGTTATATTGTAGCTAGTTTAGGGTTTAATTTATAGGTAAGTGTTTAGTTTTAAATAGGAATTATTTAGGTAATGATAGCAATTTTTATTTAGATTTATTTTAATTATATTTAAGTTAGGGGGTGTTAGGGTTAGACTTAGGTTTAGGGGTTAATAAATTTAGTATAGTGGCGGCAACTTTGGGGGCGGCAGATTAGTGGTTAAAAATGAAGGTAGGTGGCGGCGATGTTAGGGGTGGCAGATTAGGGGTTAATAATATTTAACTAGCATTTGCGAGGCGGGAGTGCAGGGGTTTAGGGGTTAATATGTTTATTATAGTGGCGGCAATGTCCAGAGCGGCAGATTATGGGGTTAATAATATTCTTTTAGTGTTTGCGATGCGGGAGGGCCTCGGTTTAGGGGTGTTAGTATACTTTTTAACACTTAAGTTATGAGTTTTATGCTACAGCTTTGTAGTGTAAAACTTATAACTACTGACTTTAGATTGCGTTACGAATCTTGCGGGATAGGCTGTACCGCTCACTTTTTGGCCTCCCAGAAAAAGCTTGTAATACCAGCGCTATGGAAGTCCCATTGAAAAAAGATTTTACGCAAGTTGCGTAAGTTAATTTGCGGTACGGCCAAAAAAGTGTGTGTGCCCCTAAACCTGCAAGACTCGTGATACCAGCGGTAGTGAAAAAAAGCGTTATGAGCCTTAACGCTGCTTTTTTTACTCATACCGCAAAACTCGTAATCTAGCGGTATATCTCCTCCCACTACATTGTACATTACTCATTTCGCTATCACTTCCCTACATTCCTCTCACTCTTTATACAATGTTCTGTTTGTCGTACATTTATTTGTTAACCTATTATGAATTGCGTTAATAATATGTAAAGACCTGTTATATCAGTCTGTGCCAATCTGAAAGGGATGTGATATATCTAGTCACCTGGTTTGGTACCAATTAAGAGACTCTTAATCAGCCACTGACCACAATGGATCTTATGATACCTGAACCACTTAAAGACTCAGCTTTAAAAACTTACCCCCCACACCATGGTTTATTGTCAGTGTTATCTACACTAGTGCAAGTGTGACCAATGTCCTACACTGCAGTTGACTTTGTTATTTACCTCTTTGTTAGTTGTTTGTTATGTCTTACACAAAAACTCTTATTCTCCAAACAGATCTGTTACTTTTTTAATACAATATACATCTGTAGTTGTTCTATGTAAATGGTTTATTCTTCAAATCCTGTGAAGGAGGCAGAAATAGATGTAACTATGTCAGTTTTGCACGTGTTTTCAGGATTATTTGAGTGCAGGTTAAATTGAGAACATATTACAAGTTGAGCAAATCGAATGAGCGCAATTACAATTTACGCTAGAATTATTACCACAATCTCAGTGCTGTGGTTAACTGTTTTGCAAAATTAAAAAGTTCACAAAACACATCAAAAATACATTACAAAGTACAGTTACACTCATAATAACACCATCTAATAAAATGTATTTAAAAATATATTGCACAAAAAAGTTATAAGTGCACAAAGATATGAGATCTCCATTTTTAGAAAAAAAAAGGGAGGCAAAGGGCTTTTACGTAGACATACATACATATGAATATCTAAAGGTGTATATTTAGTCAGCCACCAAAAGTATTTAGTCAGCCACCAATTGTGCAAGTTCTCCCACTTAAGAAGATGAGAGAGGCCTGTCATTTTCATCATATGTATACCTCAACTATGAGAGACAAAATGTGGAAACAAATCCAGCCAATCACATTGTCTGATTTAAAAATAATTTATTTGCATATTATGGTGGAAAATAAGTATTTGGTCACCTACAAACAAGCAAGATTTCTGGCTCTCCCAGACCTGTATCTTCTTCTTTAAGAGGCTCCTCTGTCCTGCACTCATTACTTGTATTTATGGCACCTGTTTGAACTTGTTATCAGTATAAAAGACACCTGTCCACAACCTCAAACAGTCACACTCCAACCTCCACTATAGTAAAGACTAAAGAGCTGTCGAAGGACACCAGAAACAAAATTGTAGACCTGCACCAGGCTGGGAAGACTGAATCTGCAATAGGCAAGCAGCTTGGTGTGAAGAAATCAACTGTGGGAGCAATAATTAGAAAATGGAAGACATACAAGACCACTGATAATCTCCCTCGATCTGGGGCTCCACGCAAGATCTCACCCCGTGGGGTCAAAATGATCCCAAGAACGGTGAGCAAACATCCCAGTACCACACGGGGGGACCTAGTGAATGACCTGCAGAGAGCTGGGACCAACATAACAAAGGCTACCATCAGTAACACACTACGCCGCCACGGACTCAGATCCCGCAGTGCCAGACGTGTCCCTCTGCTTAAGCCAGTACATGTCCAGGCCCGTCTGAAGTATGCTAGAGAGCATTTGGATGATCCAGAAGCGGATTGGGAGAAGGTCATATGGTCAGATGAAACCAAAGTAGAACTGTTCGGTAGAAACACAACTCGTCGTGTTTGGAGGAGAGAGAATGCTGAGTTGCAACCAAAGAACACCATACCTACTGTGAAGCATGGGGGTGGCAACATCATGCTTTGGGGCTATTTCTCTGCAAAGGGAACAGGATGACTGATCCGTGTACATGAAAGAATGAATGGGGCCATGTATTGTGAGATTTTGAGTACAAACCTCCTTCCATCAGCAAGGACATTGAAATTGAAACGTGGCTGGGTCTTTCAGCATGACAATGATCCCAAACACACCGGCCGGGCAACAAAGGAGTGGCTTTGTAAGAAGCATTTCAAGGTCCTGGAGTGGCCTAGCCAGTCTCCAGATCTCAACCCCATAGAAAACCTTTGGAGGGAGATGAAAGTCTGTGTTGCCCAGCGACAGCCCCAAAACATCACTGCTCTAGAGGAGATCTGCATGCAGGAATGGGCCAACATACCAGCAACAGTGTGTGACAACCTTTTGAAGTCTTACAGAAAACGTTTGACCTCTGTCATTGCCAACAAAGGATATATAACAAAGTATTGAGATGAACTTTTGATATTGACCAAATACTTATTTTCCACCATAATTTGCAAATAACTTCTTTCCAAATCAGACAATGTGATTGTCTGGATTTGTTTCCACATTTTGTCTTTCATAGTTTAGGTATACCTATGATGAAAATTACAGGGCTCTCTCATCTTCTTAAGTGGGAGAACTTGCACAATTGGTGGCTGACAATACTTTTTTGCCCCACCGTATTGTTCCACATATAGGCCGCACTTTTTTCCCTTGATTTGTAGCTTTAAATGTGCAGTGCGGTCTATATGCAGGGCGCGGCCTATAGTCGAGTGCTTATCGGCAAAATTGCACTTGCGCAGTACAGCCGAACTTCCGGTGCACCCAGTGGCCTTATGGGGATTGTAGTTTGCTGGAGTTGGGTAGTTTTGCAACGTTTTGCAATAGTTGATTGGTTTGAATGATGAGCAGAATGCTCATATGCAGGAGCCACCGCTGTGAAGGTGTGTGAAGATGTGGTAATACTGTGCTGAGCACAGTGTAATTCGGAGAACGGGCTTGTACAGCCAAACTTCCGGTGCACCCTGTGGCCTTATGGGGATTGTAGTCCACCGTATTGGATAGTTCTGTAACGTCTTGCAATAGTTCATGTGAGTCAGTTTTGCTACTGATATTGTCAGGTAAGAAAGTGCTTTTTCCCCCCCCCCATCACATCATACCTGCGAAACCTGCTAATAATGTACCAGTACATACCAAATTGCAGCTTTAATATGTTAAAATAAAAAAAGGAAAGATGCTGTACTCCTTAGTACTGGTAATTTCAAATGTGAAAAAAGCCTTTATTCAGCCATTACAGTTTTAATGGTTGAATAAAGGTTTTTTTCACATTTTAAATTACTGAGGAGTGCAGCATCTTTCCTTTGTTTTTTTTTTTCTATACTCTTGGGGAAGTGTAAAAGTATCCCCTGGGAGCTGACACCCTGCATTGGGACTCATTGCTTGCACATTTTGTGTGTTTTCTTTAAAAATTAAATTTCTTCAAAAGGGCACCAAGCTTTAAGGTTGCGGCCTATATGCGGCACAATACGGTATATAAATATGTATTTATATGTGTATATATGTATTTACAGACATATATACACATATGTATACTGTACGTATATACACATAAGTGCATTAGAGCCCTTTGCAATTAAGTAGATGAAAACATGAAAAACAATATTTATTCAATAAATGTCCTGCACTCATTACTTGTATTTATGGCACCTGTTTGAACTTGTTATCAGTATAAAAGACACCTGTCCACAACCTCAAACAGTCACACTCCAACCTCCACTATAGTAAAGACTAAAGAGCTGTCGAAGGACACCAGAAACAAAATTGTAGACCTGCACCAGGCTGGGAAGACTGAATCTGCAATAGGCAAGCAGCTTGGTGTGAAGAAATCAACTGTGGGAGCAATAATTAGAAAATGGAAGACATACAAGACCACTGATAATCTCCCTCGATCTGGGGCTCCACGCAAGATCTCACCCCGTGGGGTCAAAATGATCCCAAGAACGGTGAGCAAACATCCCAGTACCACACGGGGGGACCTAGTGAATGACCTGCAGAGAGCTGGGACCAACATAACAAAGGCTACCATCAGTAACACACTACGCCGCCACAGACTCAGATCCCGCAGTGCCAGACGTGTCCCTCTGCTTAAGCCAGTACATGTCCAGGCCCGTCTGAAGTATGCTAGAGAGCATTTGGATGATCCAGAAGCGGATTGGGAGAAGGTCATATGGTCAGATGAAACCAAAGTAGAACTGTTCGGTAGAAACACAACTCGTCGTGTTTGGAGGAGAGAGAATGCTGAGTTGCAACCAAAGAACACCATACCTACTGTGAAGCATGGGGGTGGCAACATCATGCTTTGGGGCTATTTCTCTGCAAAGGGAACAGGATGACTGATCCGTGTACATGAAAGAATGAATGGGGCCATGTATTGTGAGATTTTGAGTACAAACCTCCTTCCATCAGCAAGGACATTGAAATTGAAACGTGGCTGGGTCTTTCAGCATGACAATGATCCCAAACACACCGGCCGGGCAACAAAGGAGTGGCTTTGTAAGAAGCATTTCAAGGTCCTGGAGTGGCCTAGCCAGTCTCCAGATCTCAACCCCATAGAAAACCTTTGGAGGGAGATGAAAGTCTGTGTTGCCCAGCGACAGCCCCAAAACATCACTGCTCTAGAGGAGATCTGCATGCAGGAATGGGCCAACATACCAGCAACAGTGTGTGACAACCTTTTGAAGTCTTACAGAAAACGTTTGACCTCTGTCATTGCCAACAAAGGATATATAACAAAGTATTGAGATGAACTTTTGATATTGACCAAATACTTATTTTCCACCATAATTTGCAAATAACTTCTTTCCAAATCAGACAATGTGATTGTCTGGATTTGTTTCCACATTTTGTCTTTCATAGTTTAGGTATACCTATGATGAAAATTACAGGGCTCTCTCATCTTCTTAAGTGGGAGAACTTGCACAATTGGTGGCTGACAATACTTTTTTGCCCCACCGTATTGTTCCACATATAGGCCGCACTTTTTTCCCTTGATTTGTAGCTTTAAATGTGCAGTGCGGTCTATATGCAGGGCGCGGCCTATAGTCGAGTGCTTATCGGCAAAATTGCACTTGCGCAGTACAGCCGAACTTCCGGTGCACCCAGTGGCCTTATGGGGATTGTAGTTTGCTGGAGTTGGGTAGTTTTGCAACGTTTTGCAATAGTTGATTGGTTTGAATGATGAGCAGAATGCTCATATGCAGGAGCCACCGCTGTGAAGGTGTGTGAAGATGTGGTAATACTGTGCTGAGCACAGTGTAATTCGGAGAACGGGCTTGTACAGCCAAACTTCCGGTGCACCCTGTGGCCTTATGGGGATTGTAGTCCACCGGATTGGATAGTTCTGTAACGTCTTGCAATAGTTCATGTGAGTCAGTTTTGCTACTGATATTGTCAGGTAAGAAAGTGCTTTTTCCCCCCCCCATCACATCATACCTGCGAAACCTGCTAATAATGTACCAGTACATACCAAATTGCAGCTTTAATATGTTAAAATAAAAAAAGGAAAGATGCTGTACTCCTTAGTACTGGTAATTTCAAATGTGAAAAAAGCCTTTATTCAGCCATTACAGTTTTAATGGTTGAATAAAGGTTTTTTTCACATTTTAAATTACTGAGGAGTGCAGCATCTTTCCTTTGTTTTTTTTTTTCTATACTCTTGGGGAAGTGTAAAAGTATCCCCTGGGAGCTGACACCCTGCATTG
Source organism: Bombina bombina (assembly GCF_027579735.1). Taxonomy (NCBI): domain Eukaryota; kingdom Metazoa; phylum Chordata; class Amphibia; order Anura; family Bombinatoridae; genus Bombina; species Bombina bombina. Next base: position 800,229,741 of record NC_069502.1, on the reverse strand, counting down.
GGACTCATTGCTTGCACATTTTGTGTGTTTTCTTTAAAAATTAAATTTCTTCAAAAGGGCACCAAGCTTTAAGGTTGCGGCCTATATGCGGCACAATACGGTATATAAATATGTATTTATATGTGTATATATGTATTTACAGACATATATACACATATGTATACTGTACGTATATACACATAAGTGCATTAGAGCCCTTTGCAATTAAGTAGATGAAAACATGAAAAACAATATTTATTCAATAAATGTCCTGCACTCATTACTTGTATTTATGGCACCTGTTTGAACTTGTTATCAGTATAAAAGACACCTGTCCACAACCTCAAACAGTCACACTCCAACCTCCACTATAGTAAAGACTAAAGAGCTGTCGAAGGACACCAGAAACAAAATTGTAGACCTGCACCAGGCTGGGAAGACTGAATCTGCAATAGGCAAGCAGCTTGGTGTGAAGAAATCAACTGTGGGAGCAATAATTAGAAAATGGAAGACATACAAGACCACTGATAATCTCCCTCGATCTGGGGCTCCACGCAAGATCTCACCCCGTGGGGTCAAAATGATCCCAAGAACGGTGAGCAAACATCCCAGTACCACACGGGGGGACCTAGTGAATGACCTGCAGAGAGCTGGGACCAACATAACAAAGGCTACCATCAGTAACACACTACGCCGCCACGGACTCAGATCCCGCAGTGCCAGACGTGTCCCTCTGCTTAAGCCAGTACATGTCCAGGCCCGTCTGAAGTATGCTAGAGAGCATTTGGATGATCCAGAAGCGGATTGGGAGAAGGTCATATGGTCAGATGAAACCAAAGTAGAACTGTTCGGTAGAAACACAACTCGTCGTGTTTGGAGGAGAGAGAATGCTGAGTTGCAACCAAAGAACACCATACCTACTGTGAAGCATGGGGGTGGCAACATCATGCTTTGGGGCTATTTCTCTGCAAAGGGAACAGGATGACTGATCCGTGTACATGAAAGAATGAATGGGGCCATGTATTGTGAGATTTTGAGTACAAACCTCCTTCCATCAGCAAGGACATTGAAATTGAAACGTGGCTGGGTCTTTCAGCATGACAATGATCCCAAACACACCGGCCGGGCAACAAAGGAGTGGCTTTGTAAGAAGCATTTCAAGGTCCTGGAGTGGCCTAGCCAGTCTCCAGATCTCAACCCCATAGAAAACCTTTGGAGGGAGATGAAAGTCTGTGTTGCCCAGCGACAGCCCCAAAACATCACTGCTCTAGAGGAGATCTGCATGCAGGAATGGGCCAACATACCAGCAACAGTGTGTGACAACCTTTTGAAGTCTTACAGAAAACGTTTGACCTCTGTCATTGCCAACAAAGGATATATAACAAAGTATTGAGATGAACTTTTGATATTGACCAAATACTTATTTTCCACCATAATTTGCAAATAACTTCTTTCCAAATCAGACAATGTGATTGTCTGGATTTGTTTCCACATTTTGTCTTTCATAGTTTAGGTATACCTATGATGAAAATTACAGGGCTCTCTCATCTTCTTAAGTGGGAGAACTTGCACAATTGGTGGCTGACAATACTTTTTTGCCCCACCGTATTGTTCCACATATAGGCCGCACTTTTTTCCCTTGATTTGTAGCTTTAAATGTGCAGTGCGGTCTATATGCAGGGCGCGGCCTATAGTCGAGTGCTTATCGGCAAAATTGCACTTGCGCAGTACAGCCGAACTTCCGGTGCACCCAGTGGCCTTATGGGGATTGTAGTTTGCTGGAGTTGGGTAGTTTTGCAACGTTTTGCAATAGTTGATTGGTTTGAATGATTAGCAGAATGCTCATATGCAGGAGCCACCGCTGTGAAGGTGTGTGAAGATGTGGTAATACTGTGCTGAGCACAGTGTAATTCGGAGAACGGGCTTGTACAGCCAAACTTCCGGTGCACCCTGTGGCCTTATGGGGATTGTAGTCCACCGGATTGGATAGTTCTGTAACGTCTTGCAATAGTTCATGTGAGTCAGTTTTGCTACTGATATTGTCAGGTAAGAAAGTGCTTTTTTTCCCCCCCATCACATCATACCTGCGAAACCTGCTAATAATGTACCAGTACATACCAAATTGCAGCTTTAATATGTTAAAATAAAAAAAGGAAAGATGCTGTACTCCTTAGTACTGGTAATTTCAAATGTGAAAAAAGCCTTTATTCAGCCATTACAGTTTTAATGGTTGAATAAAGGTTTTTTTCACATTTTAAATTACTGAGGAGTGCAGCATCTTTCCTTTGTTTTTTTTTTTTCTATACTCTTGGGGAAGTATAAAAGTATCCCCTGGGAGCTGACACCCTGCATTGGGACTCATTGCTTGCACATTTTGTGTGTTTTCTTTAAAAATTAAATTTCTTCAAAAGGGCACCAAGCTTTAAGGTTGCGGCCTATATGCGGCACAATACGGTATATAAATATGTATTTATATGTGTATATATGTATTTACAGACATATATACACATATGTATACTGTACGTATATACACATAAGTGCATTAGAGCCCTTTGCAATTAAGTAGATGAAAACATGAAAAACAATATTTATTCAATATTCATTTTTAATAAAGTCTTATACTGTGAATTTACTTTAAATATTTCACATAGCAGAATGTTTTAAGTATTTTTAAATAGTTATTACCATATATATATATATATATATATATATATATATATATATATATACACACACCTATGTATAATCATTTATATATACAGTTAGGTCCATAAATAATTGGAAACTGACCCAGCTGTCATAATTCTGACTGTACGCCAACACAATGAATTTGAAATGAAACAACCAAGATGCAATTGAAGTGCAGACTTATCTTTAATTCAAGGGGTTGAAGAAAAATATATGAAACATTTAGGAATTGCAACCATTTTCATACACAGTCCCCTTATTTCAGGGGCTCAAATGTAATTGGACAAATTAACACTTTCTTGAGAATCCTTTGCAGGAAATGACTACTTTAAGTCTGGAACACATGGACATCACCAAACGTTGGGTTTTCTCTTTTGTGATGCTTTGCCAGGCCTTTACTGCAGAGTTCTTCAGTTGTTTGTTCGTAGGTTTTTCTACCTTAAGTTTTATATTCAGCAAGTGAAATTCAAGCTTGATCAGGTTGAGATCAGGTGATTGACTCGGCCATTGCAGAATACTACACTTCTTTGCCTTAAAAAACTCCTGGGTTGCTTTCGCAGTATGCTTTGGGGCATTGTCCATCTGTAAAGTGAAATCCTGTCCTATCAACTTCGCTGAATTTAAGCAGACAATATATCTCTATACACTTCAGAATTCATCCGGCTGCTTCTGTCACATCATCAATAAACACCAGTGACCCCGTGCCACTGAAGCCATGCATGCCCATGCAATCACACTGCCTCCACTGTGTTTTACAGATGATGTGAAGGGCTTTTTCTTTAACATGGAAAGGATCCTACGATCATCCACCACTGTTGTGGACATCCAGGCCTTTTTGTGTTGCAGAGCTCACCAGTGCATTCTTTTTTTTTTAATCAGAATGAACCAAACTGTTTATTTGGTCACTCCTAATGTTCCTGCTATCTCTGATGGATTTCATTTTATTACAATTTAAATAAACAAGGTTGTAAACAATACAGAGATTTTTTTCCTCAAATCTATAGTAAAAACTGTTGTGGATCTATAGTTGTATTAGGTAACATTTCTTAAATAAGCAGAAATTACAAAATAACATAGGGGCTCCAGGTGATCACTTGGCTATTTAAACCTATATAGGGACCCTGGATCCCCCCCTCCCCCGGGGATGGCAAATACACTGGATCATAGAAGGTGGATACAAAACGTATTTTTTTAAATTTAAATAAGTTGTTTTTTTAATTTAAATAGGATTTTTAAAAAATAATAAAATGCATTTTGAGGAAACATCAATCTAAAGATAGTTGCTATTTAAGATACATTATAATCCAAAGTTTATTCATCCTGAAATATCGATTTGTTTTTAATTAGATAGCAACATGCTGTATATTCATGGCTGCATTTTTTTTCGTAATTAATTCTATGAATCCATTCACAGAGGTTTCTGTCAGATTATTTTGGACAATTTTTCAATCTTGAAGATATTATCACTTATTATTGGTTTTGTAGTTCTCAAAACTATGAATTTGTGTCTGCAGAAATAACATGCCCTTCTTCATAGCAATATTTTAAAATAAACATACAGAGTTGATAAATAGACTTTAAAGGGGCATAATCATGAAAGAGAACTTTTGGGCTTGAGATAGAACATAACATTTTTAGATTTACTTATATAATCATATTTGCTTCATTCCCTTGGAATCCTTTGTTGAAGGAGAGCAATGCTCTACTGGGGCATATCTGGGTGAGACAGTGACAAGCAGCTAGTTCACAGTAGTGCATTGCATCTTAGTGAGCCTACTTATGCAGGCTTTTCAACAATGGATACCAAGGGAACAAAGCAAATTAGATAAGTGATGTCAAATGGAAAATCGAATGTTCATTCTGAGTCTTGAAAGTTTAATTTTGACTTTCCTTACGTTTATTAACATTGCTCCCCTACAAATCTATGTTCACAGAATCAACCCATACGAAGTTTCAAAACACTCAATGAATAGAATATTGTTTGGAGTGGAATAGATCTGCACAAGGACCAAAGTGTGAGGAGGGAGGGGCAATAACTAAAAATGAAAAAAAAAAAACAACCATAATTTATGTAAGAACTTACCTGATAAATTAATTTCTTTCATATTGGCAAGAGTCCATGAGCTAGTGACGTATGGGATAGTAATACTCAAGATGTGGAACTCAACAGCAGAGTCACTAGAGAGGGAAGCATAAAATAATAACAGCCATTTTCTGCTGAAAAAAATGAATCCACAACCCAAAATATAATTTTCTCATAATGAAAAGAAAAAATTAAACATAAGCAGAGGAATCAAACTGAAACAGCTGCCTGAAAAACATTTCTACCAAAAAACTGATTCCAAGGAAGCAAATACATCAAAACGCTAGAATTTAGTAAATGTATGCAACGAAGACCAAGTTGCTGCTTTGCAAATCTGATCAACTGAAGCTTCATTCTTAAAAGACTGATCTAGTAGAATGAGCTGTAATTCTCTGAGGGGGGCCTGACCCGACTCCAAATAAGCCTGATGAATCAAAAGCTTTAACCAAGATGCCAAGGAAATGGCAGAAGACTTCTGACCTTTCCTAGAACCAGAAAAGATAACAAATAGACTAGAGGTCTTCCTGAACTCTTTAGTATCTTCAACATAATATTTCAAAGCTCTTACCACATCCAAAGAATGTAAGGATCTCTCCAAAGAATTCTTAGGATTAGGACACAAAGAAGGGACAACAATTTCTCTATTAATGTTGTTAGAATTCACAACCTTATGTAGAAATGTAAATGAAGTCCGCAAAACTGCCTTATCCTGATGGAAAATAAGAAAAGGAGATTCAAAGAATGCATAAGCTCAAACGGAGAATCCTGTAAACCTTTCAAAACCAAATTTAGACTCCAAGGAAGAGATATTGATTTAATGACAGGTTTGATATGGACCAAAGCCTGTACAAAACAGTTAATATCAAGAAGCTTAGCAATCTTTCTGTGAAATAAAACAGAAAGAGCAGAGATTTGTCCCTTCAAGGAACTTGCAGACAAACCCTTATCCAAACCATCCTGAAGAAACTGTAAAATTCTAGGAATTCTAAAAGAATGCAAGGAGAATTTATGAGAAGAACACCATGAAATATAAGTCTTCCAAACTCGATAACAAATCTTCCTAGAAACAGATTTACGAGCCTGTAACATAGTATTAATCACTGAGTCAGAGAAACCTCTATGACTTAGAACTAAGCGTTCAATTTCCATACCTTCAAATTTAATGATTTAAGATCCTGATGGAAAAACGGACCTTGAGATAGTAGGTCTGGCCGTAACGGAAGTGGCCAAGGCGAGCAACTGGACATCCGAACCAGATCCGCATACCAAAACCTGTGTGGCCATGCTGGAGCCACCAGCAACACAAAAGACTGTTCCATGATGATTTTGGAGATCACTCTTGGAAGGAGAACTAGAGGCGGGAAGATGTAAGCAGGATGATAACACCAAGGAAGTGTCAGTGCATCCACTGCTTCCGCCTGAACATCACTAGACCTGGACAGGTATCTGGGAAGTTTCTTGTTTAGATGAGAGGCCATGAGATCTATCTCTGAACACCATGAAATATAAGTCTTCCAAACTCGATAACAAATCTTCCTAGAAACAGATTTACGAGCCTGTAACATAGTATTAATCACGGAGTCAGAGAAACCTCTATGACTAAGCACTAGGCGTTCAATTTCTATACCTTCAAATTTAATGATTTCAGATCCTGATGGAAAAACGGGCCTTGAGAAAGAATGGAAGTGGCCAAGGTTGGGAACTGGACATCTGAACAAGATCTGCATACCAAAACCTGTGAGGCCATGCTGGAGCTACCAGCAACACAAACGATTTTTCCATGATGATCTTGGAAATCACTCTTGGAAGAAGAACCAGAGGCGGGAAGATATAAGCAGGTTGGTAACACCAAGGAACTGCTAACACATCCACCGCTTCCGCCTGAGGATCCCTGGACCTGAACAGGTACCTGGGTAGTTTCTAGTTTAGATGGGAAGGCATCAGATCTATTTCTGGAAGACCCATCTGAACAATCTGAGAAAACACATCTGGATGGAGCGACCACTCCCCCAGATGTAAAGTCTGACGGCTGAGATATTCCTCTTCCCAATTGTCTATACCTGGGATATGAACAACAGAAATTAGACAGGAGCTGAATTCTGTCCAAGCAAGTATCCGAGATACTTCTTTCATAGCTTGGGGATTGTGAGCCCCCCCCTGATGATTGACATATGTCACAGTTGTGATATTGTCTGTCTGAAAACAAATGAACGGTTCTCTCTTCAACAGAGGCCACAGAGTTCTAAAATATTGATTGGTAACCTTGCCTCTTGAGATTGCCAAAATCCCTTGTGCTGTCAGAGATCCCCAGATAGCTCCCTAACCTAAAAGACTTGCTTCTGTTGTAATCACAGTCCAGGTTGGACAAACAAAAGAGGCCTCTTGAACTATATGATGGTGATCTAACCACCAAGTCAGAGAGAGTCAAACATTGGGATTTAAGGATATTAATTGTGATATCTTTGTATAATCCATGCACCATTGGTTCAGCATACAAAGCTGGAGAAGTCTCATATGAAAACCAGCAAAGGGGATTGTGTCCGATGCTGCAGTCATGAGACCTACAACTTCCATGCACATAGCTACTAAAGGGAATGATTGAGACTGAAGGTTCTGACAAGCTGAAACCAATTTTAATTGTCTCTTGTTTGTTAGAGACAGAGTCATGGACACTGAATCTATCTGGAAACCTAAAAAGGTGACCCTTGTCTGAGTAATCAAAGAACTTTTTGGTAAATTGATCCTCCAACCATGTCTGTGAATAAACAACACTAGCTGATTTGTGTGAGATTCTGCAGAATGTAAAGACTGAGCAAGTATCAAGATATTGTCCAAATAAGGAAACACTGCAATACCCCATTCTCTGATTACAGAGAGTAGGGCACCGAAAATCTTTGAAAAGATTATTGGAGCTGTCGCTAGGCCAAATGGAAGAGCGACAAATTGGTAATGCTTGTCTAGAAAAGAGAATCTCAGAAACTGATAGTGGTCTGGATGAATTGGAATATGAAAATATGCATCCTGTAAGTCTATCGTGGACATATAATGCCCTTGCAGATCAAAAGGCAGAATAGTCCTTAAAGTCACCACTTTGAAAGTTGGCACTCTTACATAATGATTCAAAAATGAATTTTCTTTCTTTGGGACAATAAATAGATTTGAATAAAACCCCAGACCCTGTTCCTGAAACGGAACTGGCATGATTACCCCTGAAAGCTCCAGATTTGAAACACACTTCAGAAAAGCCTGAGCCTTTACTGGATTTGCTGGGATGCGTGAGAGAAAAAATCTTCTCACAGGAGGTCTTACTCTGAATCCTATTCGGTACCCTTGAGAGATAATACTCTGAATCCATTGATTTTGGACAGAATATGCCCAAATATTTTGGAAGAATCTTAATCTGCCCCCTATCAGCTGAGCTGGAATGAGGACTGCACCTTCATGCAGACTTGGGGGCTGGTTTCGGTTTTTTAAATGGTTTGGATTTACTCCAACTTGAAGAAGGTTTCCAATTGGAACCAGATTCTTTGGGGGAAGGATTAGGTTTCTGTTCCTTATTTTGTTTAAAGGAATGAAAACTGTTAGAAGCTTTAGATTTACCCTTAGGTCTTTTATCCTGAGGCAAAAAAAAAACTCCCTTCCCCCAATGACAGTTGAAATAATCTAATCCAACTGAGAACCAAATAACTTATTACCTTAGAAAGAAAGAGATAGTAATCTAGACTTAGATACCATGTCAGCATTCCAATATTTGAGCCACAAAGCTCTTCTAGCAAAAATAGCTAAATACATAGATTTAACATCAATTTTAAAGATATCAAAAATGGCATCACAGATAAAATGATTAGTATGTTAAAGCAAACAATGCTAGACAAACCAGGATCCATTTCCTGTTGCGCTAAACTTTCCAACCAAAAGGTTGATGCAGCTGCAACATCAGCCATAGAAATGGCAGGCCTGAGAAGACCGCCAGAATATAAATAAGCATTCCTTAGATAAGATTCAAGTTTCCTATCTAAAGGGTCTTTAAAAGAAGTACTATCTTCCATAGGAATAGTTGTACGTTTAGCAAGAGTAGAAATAGCCCCATCAACTTTGGGGATCTTTTCCAAAAACTACAATCTAACTGCTGGCAAAGGATACGATTTTTTAAACCTTGAAGAAGGAATAAAAGAAGTACCAGGCCTATTCCATTCCTTAGAAATCATATCAGAAATAGCATCAGGAACTGGAAAAACCTCTGGGGTAACCACAGGAGGTTTATAAACAGAATTTAAATGTTTACTAGTTTTAATATCAAGAGGACAAGTGTCCTCAATATCCAATGTAATCAACACCTCTTTTAACAAGGAACGGATATACTCCATTTTAAATAAATAAGTAGATTTGTCAGTGTCAATATCTGAGGAAGGATCTTCTGAATCAGATAGATCCTTATCAGAGGAGGATAATTCAGTATGTTGTCGGTCATTTAAAATTTCATCAACTTTATGAGAAGTTTTAAAAGACCTTTTACGTTTATTAGAAGGCGGGATGGCAGACAAAGCCTTCTGAATCGCATCAGCAATAAAATCTTTCGTATTCACAGGTATATCATGTACATTAGATGTTGAAGGAACAACAGGCATTGTACTATTACTGATGGACACATTCTCTGCATGTAAAAGCTTATCATGACAACTATTACATACCACAGCTGGAGATATAATCTCCACAAATTTACAACAGATGCACTAAGCTTTGATCAAACTTAACAGGCAGCAGAGTTCCAACAATGGTTTCTAAGACAGGATCAGATTGAAACATCTTGCAAACGTAAGAGAAAAAAAACAACATATAAAGCAAAATTATCAATCTCCTTATATGGCAGTTTCAAGAATGGGGAAAAAAATGCAAACAGCATAGCCCTCTGACATAGAAAAAGGCAATAGGCATATAGGAATGGGGTTTTAAATAATAATAATAATAATTATTATTCTTTATAAAGCGCCGACAGATTCTGCAGCGCTGCCCATGGGTACAAGGATAACAGTACAATGGAGAAACAATACGATAAGACACAAAATTTTACAGATAAAAACGGGGAATTGAGGGCCCTATTCTGTGGGAATTTACAATATAGATGAAATTATTTTGTGCCAAGTATGACGCACAACGCAAACTGAAATTTTTTTTGGTGCTAACAACATCCAGAAATGACACACTCACATCATAGTAGACGCAACTTTGTGCAAGGAACTCGGTGTCAACAAAGACACTGGAAATTACGAATTTGCGTCATCGGACATACCTTTGCGCCAAAAATATTCTCGCGCCAAGAATGACGCAATAAACTTTGGCATTTTGCGCCCTCGCAAGCCTAATTTTGCCTGCGAAATTTAATGAAAAAGCAGTCAACTGAAAAAAGACTATACCCCAGGTAAGAAAAAATATTTTCCTAAATAATGTTTTCCCCCAAATATGAAACTGATAGTCTGCAAAAGGAAGCGCATATCAACGTAGAAATCTTAGCACAAACTTACTTCACCACCTCCATAGGAGGTAAAATTTGTAAAACTGAATTGTGGGTGTGGTGAGGGGTGTATTTATAGGCATTTTGAGGTTTGGGAAACTTTGCCCCTCCTGGTAGGATTGTATATCCCATACGTCACTAGCTCATGGACTCTTGCCAATTACATGAAAGAAATAATGTTATTTTTTAGTTAAAAATATTTCTATTGTTATTATTAATGTAATCATTTTCTCCATCCAATATTAAGCAATTGAACTGGAGATAGCTCACCTCCAAATAATTTCATTCACTTCAATGATCTATCTATGCATATCTAAATGATATATAACAAAATCAGTAATGGTCTGATATAACTGGAAAAATAATTATCTTAAAACATTCTAAAAATAAAAAACATGATTTGAATCAGTCTTGCTGACTAGTAATTTAAATCATGAGTTAAAAAATTTGATTTAAATAAAATACAACCTGGGGTCACCTCATAAATATGCTTGAGGTGCAGAAGGGGCCTCAAAACAGCTCTAAAACTGTGCACCCCAGAGGATCACATACAGTAATCAGCCCTTCGTATTGTGTGGGTTACAACTATGTGTAACTCTCTGTACTTTGGATGTTAAGCTCTGATTTCTTTTAAAATGAGTTTTCTGATGCCTAATAAGAGTATTTTTCTGGATAAAACATTTTTCACATTTAGAACATGAAAATGCTTTCTCCCCTGTGTGAATTTTCTGATGCCTAATAAGAGTTGTTTTCTGAGTAAAACATTTTCCACAGTCAAAACATGAAAACCCTTTCTCCCCTGTATGAATTTTCTGATGAGTGATAAGATTTGATTTCTGAGTAAAACATTTCCCACATTTAGAACATGAAAATCCTTTCTCCCCTGTATGAATTTCCTGATGACGAAAAAGATTTGGTTTCTGAGTAAAACATTTCCCACATATAGGACAGGAAAATGGCTTTTCTCCTGTATGAATTTTTAGATGATTAAAAAGATGTGATTTATTAAGAAAACATTTCCCACATTTAGAACATGAAAATCTTTTCTCCCCTTTCTCTCCTGTATGAATTTTCTGATGAATAATAAGAGTTGATTTCTTAGTAAAATATTTCCTACATTTAGAACATGAAAATCCTTTCTCCCCTGTATGAATTTTCTGATGCCTAATAAGAGTTCTTTTCTGAGTAAAACATTTTCCACAATCAAAACATGAAAATCCTTTCTCCCCTGTATGAATTTTCTGATGAGTGATAAGATTTGATTTCTGGGTAAAATATTTTCCACAGTCAGAACATGAAAATTCTTTCTCCCCTGTATGAATTTTCTGATGGTTAATAAGATTTGATTTCACAGAAAAACATTTCCCACAGTCAGAACAAGAAAATCCTTTCTCCCCTGTGTGAATTTTCTGATGACGAATAAGATTTGATTTCTGAGTAAAACATTTCCCACATATAGTACATGAAAATGGCTTTTCTCCTGTATGAATTTTTAGATGTTTAGAAAGAAGTGCTTTTTTAAGAAAACATTTCCCACATTCAGAACATACATTTCCCATGTGGCTTCTTTGATTTTGAAGAAGATGTAAAGAAGCATCTGCACTCTGATTATGACGAGGATTATTGCAGTTTGTGAATTCACCTGTCAATAAGAAACACGATGGGAGTAATGTTATTATTTACATAATTATTTTATCATGAGAACATATAAACTGTTCTGATTTAGTCAGTCCCCTACCCTTGTAGAATACACTGTGACAACTAGATCTTTTCCCAGCTTCCTATCTAAGGCTTAAGGGCAGTTTATTAGACATTAGGGACTATTTCTAAGAATTCACAATAAACATATCTTTATAACTACTACTTGACTCCAGAACAATAAAAACAAAGACAATTGCCCCAGGTGGTGTAGTATACCAAAGCAATTTATAAAAGCTTCAACAGAGAGAAGAATTTCACTCACGTGTCAACTATACCTTCTGTGATAGTTAGCAGCACACTCAGGCAATTCTGTTATACCATATAGATGAGGAGGATTATTTAGATGAAAAGGCTTAAAAACCACAATGTAGCTAATCCAAAAAGATATCAATGTGTTACAAATCTCCAAAATAACATAAAAGCACCACAGTTAGTGAGTTAACTTAAACGGACTCTGAAACCAATTTTTTTATTTTGTGATTCAGATAGCATGCAATTTTAAATAACTTTCTAATTTACTCCTATTATCAAATGTTCTTCGTTCTCTATCTATCTTTATTTGAAAAAGAAGGGATCTGAGCTAAGGAGCCAGCAAATTTTTGGTTCAGTACTCTGGGAGGTACTTGTTTATTGGTGGGTGAATTTATCCACCAATCAGCAAGAACAACCCAGGTTGTTCACCAAAAATGGACTGGCATCTAAACTTGCATTCTTGCTCTTTAAATAAAGATATCAAGAGAATGAAGAAAAATTGATAATAGGAGTAAATTAGAAAGTTGCTTAAAATTGCATGTTCTATCTGAATCACAAAAGAAAAAAATGTGGGTTCAGTGTCCTTTTAAAAAAAGGCTAAGAGCATTTACTTCACTGGAAAGAGGGTTATGTTTAAAAGCACTTTAATATGCAACATGACTGCTTATTGCTTATGTGCACAAAACATTCAGTTTTATTGTTTTAGAATGTTGCATTCATGACATACAGTATATACACTCACCGGCCACTTTATTAGGTACACCTTGCTAGCACCGGGTTGGACCCACTTTTGCCTTCAGAACTTCCTTAATTCTTCATGACATAGATTCATAAAGGTGTTGGAAACATTCCTCAGACATTTTGGTCTATATTGACATGATAGCTGAAGATTTGTCGGCCGCACATCCATGATGCAAATGATAGCATGCAATTTTAAATAACTTTCTAATTTACTCCTATGTGACATGGTGCATTATCCTGCTAGAAGTAGCCATCAGAAGATGGGTACACTGTAGTAATAAAGGGATGGACATGGTCAGCAACAATACTCAGGTAGGACTCATCAGACCAGGCAACGTTTTTCCAATCTTCTATTGTCCAAGTTTGGTGTGGCTGTGCAAATTGTAGCCTCAGTTTCCTGTTCTTAGCCGACAGGAGTGGCACCCAATATGGTCTTCTGCTGCTGTAGCCCATCTGCTTCAAGGTACAATGTGTTGTGCATTCAGAGATGGTATTCTGCATACCTTGGTTGTAACGAGTGGTTATTTGAGTTACTGTTGCCTTTCTATCATCTCAAACCAGTCTGCCCATTCTCCTCTGACCTCTAACATCAGCAAGTTATTTTCATCCACACAACTGCAGCTCACTGGAAATTTTCTCTTTTTCAGACCATTCCCTGTAAACACTAGAAATGGTTGTGCATGAAAATCCCAGTAGATCAGCAGTTTTTTAAATACTCAGATCAGCCTGTCTGAACATGGCATGGTTGTTGGTGCCAAAGTCACTTAAATCCCCTTTCTTCCCCATTCTGATGCTCGGTTTAAACTTCAGCAAGTCGTCTTCACCACGTCTAGATGCCTTAATGCATTGAGTTGCTGCCATGTGATTGGCTGATTAGCAATTTGTGTTACCAAGCAATTGAACAGGAGTACCTAATAAATTGGCCGGTGAGTGTATTCTTTATTTGTAATGAAGACCAGATTATCATTTTATATAAAAAGTAATATATATGTAAAATAAACTATATTAGTGAACATACATGTCACACATGCACACTAACCTGTTTTCCACAGACTCATCACACACTCATCTATGCCCTGTGTCCCACAGATACAGCTCACTTGTACCCTGCAAACCTCACACACATAAAACATAATTTATGTAAGAACTTACCTGATAAATTCATTTCTTTCATGTTGGCAAGAGTCCATGAGCTAGTGACATATGGGATATACAATCCTACCAGGAGGGGCAGAGTTTCCCAAACCTCAAAATGCCTATAAATACACCCCTCACAACACCCACAATTCAGTTTAACGAATAGCCAAGCAGTGGGGTGATAAAGAAAGGAGTAGAAAGCATCAACAAAGGAAATTTGGAAATAATTGTGCTTTATACAAAAAATCATAACCACCATAAAAAGGGTGGGCCTCATGGACTCTTGCCAATATGAAAGAAATGAATTTATCAGGTACGTTCTTACATAAATTATGTTTTCTTTCATGTAATTGGCAAGAGTCCATGAGCTAGTGACATATGGGATATCAATACCTAAGATGTGGAGTCTTCCACTCAAGAGTCACTAGAGAGGGAGGGAATAAAAATAAAAACAGCCATATTCCGCTGAAAAAATTAATCCACAACCCAAAAAAATAAGTTTATTTCATTTTTGAAAGAAAAAAGCTTAAAACAAAGGCAGAAGAATCAAACTGAAACAGCTGCCTGAAGAACTTTCCTACCAAAAACTGCTTCCAAAGAAGCAAATACATCAAAACGGTAGAATTTAGTAAATGTATGTAAAGAGGACCAAGTCGCTGCTTTGCAAATCTGATCAACTGAAGCTTCATTCTTAAAAGCCCACGAAGTGGAGACTAATCTAGTAGAATGAGCTGTAATTTTCTGAGGCGGGGCCTGACCCGACTCCAAATAAGCTTGATGAATCAAAAGTTTCAACCAAGAAGCCAAGGAAATAGCAGAAGCCTTCTGACCTTTCCTAGGACCAGAAAATAAAACAAATAGACTGGAAGTCTTCCTGAAATCTTTAGTAGCTTCCACATAATATTTCAAAGCTCTTACCACATCCAAAGAATTCTAAGGATCTTTCCAAAGAATTCTTAGGATTAGGACACAAGGAAGGGACAACAATTTCTCTATTAATGTTGTTAGAATTCACAACCTTAAATAAAAATTGAAAAGAAGTCCGCAAAACTGCCTTATCCTGATGAAAAATCAGAAAAGGAGACTCACAAGAAAGAGCAGATAGCTCAGAAACTCTTCTAGCAGAAGAGATAGCCAAAAGGAATAACACTTTCCAAGAAAGTAGTTTAATGTCCAAAGAATGCATAGGCTCAAATGGAGGAGCCTGTAAATCCTTCAGAACCAAATTAAAACTCCAAGGAGGAGAAATTGATTTAATGACAGGCTTAATACGAACAAAAGCCTGTACAAAACAGTGAATATCAGGAAGTATAGCAATCTTTCTGTGAAATAAAACAGAAAGAGCGGAGATTTGTCCTTTCAAGGAACTTGCAGACAAACCCTTATCCAAACCATCCTGAAGGAACTGTAAAATTCTAGGAATTCTAAAAGAATGCCAGGAGAATTTATGAGAAGAACACCATGAAATGTAAGTCTTCCAAACTCTATAATAAATCTTTCTATAGACAGATTTACGAGCTTGTAACATAGTATTAATCACTGAGTCAGAGAAACCTCTATGACTTAGAACTAAGCGTTCAATTTCCATACCTTCAAATTTAATGATTTGAGATCCTGATGGAAAAACGGACCTTGAGATAGTAGGTCTGGCCGTAACGGAAGTGGCCAAGGCGGGCAACTGGACATCCGAACCAGATCCGCATACCAAAACCTGTGTGGCCATGCTGGAGCCACCAGCAACACAAAGACTGTTCCATGATGATTTTGGAGATCACTCTTGGAAGGAGAACTAGAGGCGGGAAGATGTAAGCAGGATGATAACACCAAGGAAGTGTCAGTGCATCCACTGCTTCCGCCTGAACATCGCTAGACCTGGACAGGTATCTGGGAAGTTTCTTGTTTAGATGAGAGGCCATGAGATCTATCTCTGGAAGACCCCACATCCGAACAATCTGAGAAAACACATCTGGATGGAGAGACCACTCCCCTGGATGTAAAGTCTGGCGGCTGAGATAATCCGCCTCCCAATTGTCTACACCTGGGATATGCACCGCAGAGATTAGACAGGAGCTGGATTCCGCCCAAGCAAGTATCCCAGATACTTCTTTCATAGCTTGGGGACTGTGAGTCCCACCCTGATGATTGATGATTGACCACAGTTGTGATATTGTCTGTCTGAAAACAAATGAACGGTTCTCTCTTTAGCAGAGGCCAAAACTGAAGAGCCCTGAGAATTGCACAGAGTTCTAAAATATTTATTGGTAATCTCGCCTCTTGAGATTTCCAAACCCCTTGTGCTGTCAGAGATCCCCAAACAGCTCCCCAACCTGAAAGACTCGCATCTGTTGAGATCACAGTCCAGGTTGGCCGAACAAAAGAAGCCCCTTGAACCAAACGATGGTGATCTATCCACCATGTCCGAGAGTGTCATACAATGGGATTCAAGGATATTAATTGTGATATCTTTGTATAATCCTTGCACCATTGATTCAGCATGCAAAGCTGTAGAGGTCTGATGTGAAAACGAGCAAAGGGGATCGCGTCCGATGCTGCAGTCATGAGACCTAAAACTTCCATGCACATAGCCACTGAAGGGAATGACTGAGACTGAAGGTGCCGGCATGCTGTGACCAATTTTAAACGTCTCTTGTCTGAATCTATCTGGAAGCCTAAAAAGGTGACCCTTGTCTAAGGAATCAAGAAACTTTTTGGTAAATTGATCCTCCAACCATGTTTCCGAAGAAACAACACTAGTTGATTCGTGTGAGATTCTGCAGTATGTAAAGACTGAGCTAGTACCAAGATATCGTCCAAATAAGGAAACACCGCAATACCCTGTTCTCTAATTACAGATAGTAGGGCACCCAGAACCTTTGAAAAGATTCTTGGAGCTGTTGCTAGGCCAAATGGAAGAGCAACAAATTGGTAATGCTTATCTAGAAAAGAGAATCTCAGAAACTGATAGTGTTCTGGATGAATCGGAATATGAAGGTATGCATCCTGCAAGTCTATTGTGGACATAAAATGTCCTTGCTGAACAAAAGGCAGAATAGTCCTTATAGTCACCATCTTGAAAGTTGGTACTCTTACATAACGATTCAAAATTTTCAGATCCAGAACTGATCTGAATAAATTTTCTTTCTTTGGTACAATGAATAGGTTTGAATAAAACACCAAACCTTGTTCCTGAGGAGGAACTGGCATGATTACCCCTGAAGACTCCAGGTCTGAAACACACTTAAGAAAAGCATGAGTTTTTACTGGATTTACAGGGATGCGTGAGAGAATAAATCTTCTCACAGGAGGTCTTACTTTGAATCCTATTCGATACAGAGACAATGCTCTGAATCCAATGATTTTGGACTGATTTTATCCAAAAATCCTTGAAAAACCTTAATCTGCCACCTACCAGCTGAGCTGGAATGAGGGCCGCACCTTCATGTGGACTTAGGGGCAGACTTTGGTTTCCTAAATGGCTTGGATTTATTCAAATTTGAGGAAGGCTTCCAATTGGAAGCAGATTCCTTGGGGGGAGGATTGAGTTTTTGTTCCTTATTCTGACAAAAGGAACGAAAACGGTTAGAAGCCTTAGATTTACCCTGAGGCAAAAAACTCCTTTTCCCCCAGTAATAGTTGAAAGAATAGAATCCAACTGAGAACCAAATAAATTATTACCTTGGAAACAAAGAGATCGTAATCTAGATTTAGATGTCATATCAGCATTCCAAGACTTAAGCCACAAAGCTCTTCTAGCTAATACAGCTAAAGACATGGATCTAACATCAATTTTGATAATATAAAAAATGGCATCACAAATAAAATGATTAGCATGTTGCAGTAAGCGAATAACGCTAGATATGTCAGAATCCAATTCATGTTGCGCTAAATTCTCCAACCAGAAAGTTGATGCAGCCGCAACATCAGCCAAAGAAATAGCAGGTCTGAGAAGATGACCTGAATATAAATAGGCCTTCCTTAGATAAGATTAAAGCTTCCTATCTAAAGGATCCTTAAAGGAAGTACTATCTTCCATAGGAATAGTGGTACGTTTAGCAAGAGTAGAAATAGCCCCATCAACTTTGGGGATTTTTTCCCAAAACTCTATAGATTTTGCTGGTAAAGGATACAATTTTTTAAACCTTAAAGAAGGAATAAAAGAAGTACCTGGCTTATTCCATTCCCTAGAAATCATATTAGAAATAGCCTCAGGAATGGGAAAAACCCCTGGAGAAACCACAGGAGGTTTAAAAACAGCATTTAAACGTTTATTAGACTGAACGTCAATAGGACTGGTTACCTCAATATCCAAAGTAATTAACACTTCTTTTAATAAAGAACGCATATACTCTATTTTAAATAAATAAGTAGATTTGTCAGTGTCAATGTCTGAGGAAGGATCTTCTGAATCAGATAGATCCTCATCAGAAGAGGATAAATTATTATGTTGTTGGTCATTTGAAATTTCATCAGCTAAATGAGAAGTTTTAAAAGACCTTTTACGTTTATTAGAAGGTGGAAATGCAGACAAAGCCTTCATAATAGAATCAGAAACAAATTCTTTAAAATTTACAGGTATATCATGCACATTAGAAGTTGAAGGAACTGCAACTGGCAATGTACGATTACTGATGGAAACACTATCTGCATGTAAAAGTTTATCATGACAACTATTACAAATGACAATCGGTGGAATAATTTCTACAATTTTACAACAAATGCACTTAGCTTTGGTAGAACCGGTGTCAGGCAGCAATGTTCCACCAGAAACTTCTGAGGCAGGATCAGATTGGGACATCTTGCACAATGTAAGAGAAAAAACAACATATAAAGCAAAATTATCTATTTCCTTATATGACAGTTTCAGGAATGGGAAAAAAATGCAAGCATAGGCCTCTGATAGCAAAAAGCAAGAGGCAAACATACAAGGGGTATTGAAATAATGAAAAAAATTTGGCGCCAAGTATGACGCCAAAAATAACCGGAAATGACACACTTGCATCACTAATGACGCCACCGTGTGAAAGGTCTCGGCGTCACGTATGACCCCGGAAATGATGAAGTTGCGTCATAAACGTCTTTTTTTGCTGCAAAAATTTTTCCGCGCCAAGAATGACGCAATAAAGTTTAGCATTTGACACACCCGCGGGCCTAATACCTGCAATAGCAAGAAGTAGTCAATTGAAAAAAAGACTAAACCCCAGGTAAGAAATACATTTCTTAAAATGTTTAAATTTTCCAAATATGAAACTGACAGTCTGCTGAAGGAAATACATGAACCTGCCTCATGGCAAATATAAGTACAATACATATATTTAGAACTTTATATAAATGCATAAAGTGTCAAACCATAGCTGAGGTGTCTTAAGTAATAAAAAACATTCTTACCAAAAGACACCCATCCACATATAGCAGATAGCCAAACCAGTACTAAAACAGTTATTAGTAGAGGTAATGGTAAATTGAGAGTATATTGTCGATCTGAAAAGGGAGGTAGGAGATGAATCTCTACGACCGATAACAGAGAACCTATGAAATAGACCCTCGTTCAGGAAATCATCGTATTCAAATAAGTGATACTCACTTCACGTCCCTCTGACATTCACTGTACTCTGAGAGCAATCGGGCTTCAACAATGCTGAGAAGCGCATATCAACATAGAAATCTTAGCACAAACTTACTTCACCACCTCCATAGGAGGCAAAGTTTGTAAAACTGAATTGTGGGTTTGGTGAGGGGTGTATTTATAGGCATTTTGAGGTTTGGGAAACTTTGCCCCTCCTGGTAGGATTGTATATCCCATATGTCACTAGCTCATGGATTCTTGCCAATTACATGAAAGAAAGTCATCTGTGCCCTATTTCCCACAGACATGTCACACAAAAACCACTCACATGTGCCCTACATCCCTCTCAAGTGTCACACAAGTACACTCACATGTTCCCTGCTTTCCTCAGACATGTCACGCACATACACTCACACCTGCCCTGCTTTCTTCAGATATGTCACACATGCACACTCACCTATCCCCTCCTTTCCAGACAAATGTCACACATGTACAGTTGGTATTGAAAAGAATCATCCCCCTTGAAAAAGGAAATTTATGCTTACCTGATAAATTTATTTCTTTTATGATATGACGAGTCCACGGATTTCATCCTTACTTGTGGGATATCGCCTCCTGGTCAGCAGGAGGAGGCAAAGAGCTGCATACATAGCTCCTCCCCTCCCTCCAACTCCAGTCATTCGACCGAAGTTAGGAATAGAAAGGAAAAGCCAAGGAGCAGAGGTGGCTGAAGGTTAGTAAAAATAAAGACCTGTCTTTGAAAAGACCGGGTGAGCCGTGGACTCATCATATCGTAAAATAACATAATTTATGTAAGAACTTACCTGATAAATTCATTTCTTTCATATTAGCAAGAGTCCATGAGCTAGTGACGTATGGGATATACATTCCTACCCGGAGGGGCAAAGTTTCCCAAACCTTAAAATGCCTATAAATACACCCCTCACCACACCCACAATTCAGTTTAATGAATAGCCAAGAAGTGGGGTGATAAGAAAGGAGCGAAAACATCAAAAAACATAATTTATGCTTACCTGATAAATTCCTTTCTCCTGTAGTGTAGTCAGTCCACGGGTCATCATTACTTCTGGGATATTAACTCCTCCCCAACAGGAAGTGCAAGAGGATCACCCAAGCAGAGCTGCTATATAGCTCCTCCCCTCTACGTCACACCCAGTCATTCGACCGAGAACCAACGAGAAAGGAGAAACTAAAGGGTGCAGTGGTGACTGGAGTATAATTTAAAAATTTAGACCTGCCATAAAAAACAGGGCGGGCCGTGGACTGACTACACTACAGGAGAAAGGAATTTATCAGGTAAGCATAAATTATGTTTTCTCCTGTTAAGTGTAGTCAGTCCACGGGTCATCATTACTTCTGGGATACCAATACCAAAGCTAAAGTACACGGATGACGGGAGGGACAGGCAGGATCTTTATACGGAAGGAACCACTGCCTGAAGAACCTTTCTCCCAAAAACAGCCTCCGAAGAAGCAAAAGCGCCAAAATAGGCCCCTCCCCCTCACACACAACAGTGAGGGAAGTTCAGTGAACTGTCTTAAATTAAAATAAACGACAGCCAAGTGGAAAACAGTGCCCAAAACAATTTTTCACCCAGTACCTCAGATAATTAAACGATTTAACATGCCAGCAAAACGTTTAAAATCAAATAATATGAAGTGTCATTAAAAAGCCTGCTGCTAGTCGTTCCCACTGCAAGTTAGGCTAAGAGTTATATGCATACAGTATTTCCCAGTGAAGTGCCATTCCCCAGAATACTGAAGTGTAAACATATATACATAACAGCCTGATACCAGTTGCTACTACTGCATTTAAGGCTGAACTTACATTATATCGGTATTGGCAGTATTTTCTCAGTCAATTCCATTCCTCAGAAAATAATATACTGCAACATACCTCTTTGCAGGTGAACCTGCCCGCTGTCCCCTGATCTGAAGTTTACCTCACTCCTCAGAATGGCCGAGAACAGCAAAATGAATCTTAGCTACGACGGCTAAGATCATACAAAAACTCAGGTAGATTCTTCTTCAAATTCTACCTGAGAAGGAACAACACACTCCGGTGCTGTTTTAAAATAACAAACTTTTGATTGAAGATATAAAAACAAAGTATAATCACCACAGTCCTCTCACACATCCTATCTATTAGTTGGGTGCAAGAGAATGACTGGGTGTGACGTAGAGGGGAGGAGCTATATAGCAGCTCTGCTTGGGTGATCCTCTTGCACTTCCTGTTGGGGAGGAGTTAATATCCCAGAAGTAATAATGACCCGTGGACTGACTACACTTAACAGGAGAAATAAGGAATTGGAATAATTGTGCTTTATACAAAAAATCATAACCACCACAAAAAGGGTGGGCTTCATGGACTCTTGCTAATATGAAAGAAATGAATTTATCAGATAAGTTCTTACATAAAACATAATTTATGCTTACCTGATAAATTTATCTCTCTTGTAGTGTGTTCAGTCCACGGGTCATCCATTACTTATGGGATATATTCTCCTTCCCAACAGGAAGTTGCAAGAGGATCACCCAAGCAGAGCTGCTATATAGCTCCTCCCCTCACATGTCATATCCAGTCATTCTCTTGCAACCCTCAACAAAGAAGGAGGTCGCGAGAGAAGTTGGAGTTTTTACTTAATTATTCTTCAATCAAAAGTTTGTTATTTTAAATGGCACCGGAGTGTGCTGTTTTTCTATCTCAGGCAGTATTTGGAAGAAGAAACTGCCTGCGTTTTCTATGATCTTAGCAGGCGTAACTAAGATCCACTGGCTGTTCTCGACATTCTGAGGAGTGGGGTAACTTCAGAACATGGGAATAGCATGCGGGGTCCCCCGCAAATGAGGTATGTGCAGTACAATATTTTCTGGGAATGGAATTGACTAAGAAAACACTGCTGTTACCCGTATGATGTAAGTACAGCCTTAAATGCAGTAGTAGTGACTGGTATCAGGCTGATAAATGTATGCACAGTAGAGTTATTTTCTAGGGACTAGAATTTGACTGAGAAAATACTGTTAATACTGAAATAATGCTTAAGCCTTATCTGCAGTGGAAGCGACTGGCAGCAGGCTTAGTGATAACTTTGCATGACATTAAAAGAAGTTTGTTTTTAAAACATTTACTGGCATGTTATTCGTTTTGGGAGGTACTTTGGTGATAAATCCTTTTGGGCATGAATTTTTTTCCACATGGCTAACGTATATTTCTGCATAGAAACCGTTATATCAGGTCTCCCACTGTTGTAAATGAGTGGGAGGGGCCTTTTTTTAGCGCCTTGTTGCGCAGTTAAAATTCTAGCACAGTCTTCCTGCTTCTTCCTCCTTGATCCAGGACGTCTCTAGAGAGCTCAGGGGTCTTCAAAATTCGTTTTTGAGGGAGGTAATCAGTCACAGCAGACCTGTGACAGTGTGTTTGACTGTGATAAAAACGTTAAATCTTAATTTGATATCCGTTTTTTTGGGTACTGAGGGGTTAATCATCCTTTTGCTAACGGATGCAATCCTCTGCTAATTAATACATTTAAAGAATTGTTGACTATAACTGAATTAGTTCTTTGTTATTCAACTGTGTTTTTAAAAAAGCGCTGCAGCGTTTTTTATATTGCTTGTAAACTTATTGAAAGTAATTTCCAAGCTTGCTAGCTTCATTGCTAGTCTGTTTAAACATGTCTGATACAGAGGAATCTGCTTGTTCATTATGTTTAAAAGCCGATGTGGAGCCCAATAGAAATATGTGTACCAATTGTATTGATATTACTTTGAATAAAAGTCAATCTGTACCGATAAAGAAATTATCACCAGACAACGAGGGGGAAGTTATGCCGTCTAACTCTCCTCATGTGTCAGTACCTTCGTCTCCCGCTCGGGAGGTGCGTGAGATTGAGGCGCCAAGTACATCAAGGCCCTTACAAATCACTTTACATGATATGGCTAATGTTATGAAAGAAGTATTATACAATATGCCCGAGTTAAGAGGCAAGCGCGACAGCTCTGGGTTAAGGACAGAGCGCGCCGATGACACAAGAGCCATGTCTGATACTGCGTCACAATTTGCAGAACATGAGGACGGAGAGCTTCATTCTGTGGGTGACGGTTCTGATTCGGGGAGACCGGATTTAGAAATTTCAAATTTTAAATTTAAGCTTGAGAACCTCCGCGTGTTGCTAGGGGAGGTGTTAGCGGCTCTGAATGATTGTGACACGGTGGCAATCCCCGAGAAATTATGTAGGCTGGATAAATACTATGCGGTACCGGTGTGTACTGATGTTTTTCCTATACCAAAGAGGCTTACAGAGATTATTAGCAAGGAGTGGGATAGACCCGGTGTGCCTTTTTCCCCTCCTCCGATATTTAGAAAAATGTTCCCTATAGACGCCACCACACGAGACTTATGGCAGACGGTCCCTAAGGTGGAGGGAGCAGTTTCTACTTTAGCCAAGCGTACCACTATCCCGGTAGAGGATAGCTGTGCTTTCTCAGATCCAATGGATAAAAAAATTAGAGGGTTACCTTAAGAAAATGTTTGTTCAACAAGGTTTTATATTACAGCCTCTTGCATGCATTGCGCCTGTCACTGCTGCAGCGGCATTCTGGTTTGAGTCTCTGGAAGAGGCGATTCGCACAGCACCATTGGATGAGTCTTTGAGCAAGCTTAGAACCCTTAAGCTGGCTAATGCGTTTGTTTCGGATGCCGTAGTGCATTTAACCAAACTTACGGCTAAGAATTCCGGATTCGCCATACAGGCGCGCAGAGCGCTATGGCTTAAGTCCTGGTCAGCAGATGTAACTTCTAAGTCTAAACTACTGAACATTCCTTTCAAAGGGCAGACCTTATTCGGGCCCGGCTTGAAGGAAATTATTGCTGACATTACTGGAGGTAAGGGCCACACCCTTCCTCAGGACAGGGCCAAATCAAAGGCCAAACAGTCTAATTTTCGTGCCTTTCGTAATTTCAAGGCAGGAGCAGCATCAACTTCCTCCGCTCCAAAACAGGAAGGAACTACTGCTCGTTACAGACAGGGTTGGAAAGGCAACCAGTCATGGAACAAGGGCAAGCAGGCCAGAAAGCCTACTTCCGCCCCTAAGACAGCATGAAGACAGGGCCCCCTTTCCGGAGACGGATCTAGTGGGGGGCAGACTTTTTCTCTTCGTCCAGGCTTGGGCAAGAGATGTACAGGATCCCTGGACGTTGGAGATTATATCTCAGGGATACCTTCTGGATTTCAAAACTTCTCCTCCACAAGGGAGGTTCCATCTGTCAAGGTTATCAACAAACCTAGTAAAGAAAGAGGCATTTCTACAATGTGTACAAGACCTCTTAGTGATGGGAGTGATCCACCCAGTTCCGCGAATGGAACAGGGGCAAGGGTTTTATTCAAATCTGTTTGTGGTTCCCAAAAAAGAGGGAACCTTCAGACCAATCTTAGACTTAAAGATCTTAAACAAATTCCTAAGGGTTCCATCGTTCAAGATGGAAACCATTCGGACCATCCTACCCATGATCCAAGAGGGTCAATATATGACCACAGTGGACTTAAAGGATGCCTACCTTCACATACCGATTCACAGAGATCATTATCGGTACCTTTCTTTCATGTAATTAGCAAGAGTCCATGAGCTAGTAACGTATGGGATAGCAGATACCCAAGATGTGGAACTTCCACGCAAGAGTCACTAGAGAGGGAGGGATAAAATAAAGACAGCCAATTCCGCTGAAAAATTAATCCACTACCCAAATCAAAAGTTTCAATTTTTATAATGAAAAAAAACTGAAGTTATAAGCAGAAGAATCAAACTGAAACAGCTGCCTGAAGTACTATTCTACCAAAAACTGCTTCTGAAGAAGAGAAAACATCAAAATGGTAGAATTTAGTAAAAGTATGCAAAGAAGACCAAGTCCTTGCTTTGAAAATGTGATCAACAGAAGCTTCATTCTTAAAAGCCCAGGAAGTAGAAACTGACCTAGTAGAATGAGCCGTAATCCTCTGAGATGGGGATTAACCAGACTCCAAATAAGCATGATGAATCAAAAGCTTTAACCAAGATGCCAAAGAAATGGCAGAAGCCTTCTGACCTTTCCTAAAACCAGAAAAGATAACAAATAGACTAGAAGTCTTTCTGAAATCTGAGTAGCTTCAACATAATATTTCAAAACTCTTACCACATCCAAAGAATGTAAGAATCTTTCCAAAGAATTCTTAGGATTAGGACACAAAGAAGGGAAAATAATTCCTCTACTAATGTTGTTAGAATTCACAACTTTAGGCAAAAATTGAAATGAAGACAGCAAAACCACCTTATCCTGATGAAAAATCAGAAAAAGTAGACTCACAAGAAAGAGCAGATAATTCAAAAACTGTTCTAGCTGAAGAGATGTCTAAAAAGAACAATACTTTCCATGAAAGTAATAAATGTCCAAAGAAAGCATATGCTCAAACAGAAGAGCCTGTAAAGCCTTCAGAACCAAAATAAGACTCCAAGAAGGAGAAATTGGCTTAATGACAGGCTTGATACGAACCAAAGCCTGAACAAAATAATGAATATCAGAAAGATTTAGCAATTCTTACTGTGAAACAGCACAGAAAAAGCAGATTTGTCCTTTCTTATGAAGAAACTATAAATTCCTAGGAATTCTAAAAGAATGCCAAGAGAATTCATAAGAAGAGCATCATGAGATGTAAATCTTCCAAACTCGATAATAAATCCTAATAGACACAGATTTACAAGCCTGCAACATAGTATTAATCACTGAGTCAGAGAAACTTCTATGACTAAGTACTAAGCGTTACATTTTCATACCATCAAATTAATAATTTGAATTCCTGATGAAAAAACGACCCACAGTCTAAGAAGTTTGGACTGAATAGAACCAAATAAATTTCAAAAAAGTCTTAACCTGCCCCTTACCAGCCAAGCTGGAATAAGAACGGCACCTACATGCAAATTTGGGGAGCTGACTTTAAACTTTTAAAAGGCTTAATTGAATGAGGAAAAAAACTTCCAATTATAAACATATTACTTGGGGAAGAATTCAGGATTCCGTTCCTTAGTAAGAACAGAAAACTAATATAAGCTTAAAGTTTTAGTCTTAGAACTCAATCTTGAAGCCCAGAGTAACAGTTAAAGAATTGAATCCAATTATGAACCAAATAATTGATTATCTTGGAAAAAAAGAAATATGGATTAAACCTCATTTGCGAAAATATTTAATAAAATGACAACACAAATGAAATTATTAACATGTTAATCAAGTTAAAGGACCAGTCAACACACTGGACTTGCACAATCAACAAATGCAAGATAACAAGACAATGCAATAGCACTTAGTCTGAACTTCAAATAAGTAGTAGATTTTGTCCTTTTAACAATGCTAAACAAATAATAATCTGATACTTGATCTTAAAGTATCCAACCAGAAAGATGAAGCAATTGCAACATCAGCAAAATAAATTACAGGTCTAAGAAAAGTACCTGAAAATAATTTTCCTTAAATAAGATACGACCATCTGAAGGAAAAAAATAAATAAATACTATTTGCTATAAGAATAATAGTATATTTAGCAGTAGAGATAGCCCCATTAACTTGGGGAATCTTTCCTCAAAACTGAAAACTAACTGCCGGCAAAGAATACAATTTAAAAACCTTAAAGAAGGACTAAAAGAAAATTCTCAGCCTATTCCATTCCCTAGTATTAGGAACTGGAAAAAAACCTCTGAAGAAACCACAGAAGATAAATAAGCAGAATTGAAATGTTAGCTAGTTTTTAAAATCATAAGAACTAGTTACTTCAATATCTAAAATAATCAACACCTTTTGAACAAAGAACAAATGTACTCTATTAAAAAATAAAAAAGTAGATTTGTTAGTGTCAATATCTGATGAAGAAAAATTCTGAATGAGAAAAAACATCATCAGAGAAGGATAATTCATTATGTAGTTGGTCATCTGAAACTTCATCAACTAAAAAAGAAGTTTGAAAAAAACCTAAAAATTGTATTAGAAGGCGGGATGTCAGACAACGCCTTAAAAATAGAATCAGAAAAATATTCTTATAAATTTCTAAGTATATCTTGCATATAAGATATAAAAAGAATAGCAATATATAAAGCATAAATACTAATGGATTCTGCATGTAAAAGTTTATCATGATAACTTATTACAAACCATAGCTAAGGATAAACATTCATAACATTAAAATAAATTAACTTAGCTTTGGTAGGACTGATATCAGTCAACAGGAATCCCTCAGCATTTCTTGATACAGGAACAGTGTTTGAATATCTTGCAATACGTAATAGAAAAAAACAACATATAAAGCAAAATTATCAAATTCCTTAAATGACAGTTTCAGGAATGGGAAAAAAATGCAAAATAAACAAGCCTCTAGCAACCAGAAGCAACAAAAAAGTGAGACTTAAATAATGTGAAAAAAGTATGACGCCCACATTTTTGGCACCAAGTATGATGCCCACATTATTGGCGCCAAGTACAACGCCCATATTTTTTGGCGCCAAGTATGACGCCACATCCTCTGACGCCGAAAACGACGCCCACATTTTTTGCCGTAAAAAAACGTCTGAACACACATGCGTCAAAAAATGACGTAACTACGAACAAACTTCCGACGAAAACTACGGCGCCGTAAATGACAAAATTTTGCGCCAAAAAAAGTTTGCGCCAAAAATTACGCAATAAATTGAAGCATTTTCTGCCCCCGCGAGCCTAACAGCCCGCAGGGAAAAAAGTCAATTGAAAATTTTCAAGGTAAGAAAAAAATATTTATTCATATGCATTATCCCAAATAATGAAACTGACAGTCTGATTGAAGGAATACTGATTATCCTGAATCATGGCAAATATAAGTTTAAACACATATATTTAGAACTTTACATATAAAGTGCCCAACCATAGCTTAGAGTGTCACAAATAAAATAAGACTTACTTACCCCAAGACACTCATCTACATAAAGTAGATAGCCAAACCAGTACTGAAACAAGAATCAGT
This sequence comes from Bombina bombina, assembly GCF_027579735.1. Classification (NCBI taxonomy): domain Eukaryota; kingdom Metazoa; phylum Chordata; class Amphibia; order Anura; family Bombinatoridae; genus Bombina; species Bombina bombina. The sequence continues at coordinate 800,201,054 of NC_069502.1, read as the reverse complement.
AGAGGTAATGATATATAAAAGAATATCGTCAATCTGAAAAGGGAGGCAGGAGAAGAAATCTCTACGACCGATAACAGAGAACCTATGAAATAGATCCCCTAGAGCAGTGTTTCTCAACCTGCTGGTGGGCCGCGACCCGACATTGCCTCCAGACACTCGCTCTGACAGGCCCGCCTTTACACATCTCCTAAATTTTGGACGGGCCTGTCAGAGTGCCACTGCGCATGTCAGTTTGCGCACTGTGAGCATGTAGCGGCGGGCGGGCGCACTGTGACTGGGTAGAAGTGGCGGGCGGCGTGCAGAGCGTGAAACATCGGCTCACAGGTAAGTAAGCCCACTGACACCAATGACATAATTACAGCCACTGACACCAATGTATATATTTAGGGCGGCCACTGGACACCAATGTGTATTTGTAAACTGTGTGTGTATATATATATATATATATATATACATATATATATATATATATATATCCCACTGACACCAATGAATTATAAAATTATTAACCCACTGTAAACCATATATATATATATATATATATATATATATATATATGGATCCCACTGACACCAATGAATTATCATATAATTAACACACTGTAATATATATATATATATATATATATATATATATATATATATATATATATATATATATATATATTATAATTATATGATAATTCAGTGTTGTGGGATCCATATATAATATATATAAATGGTTTATAGTGGGTTAATTTTACAATTCATTGGTGTCAGTGGGTGAGGGAGGAGAGAGAGATAGAAAGAGAGGGAGGAGAGAGAGAGAAAGAGAGGGAGGAGAGAGAGAGAGCGAGAGAGGGAGGAGATAGAGAGAGAGAGGGGAGGAGAGAGAGAGAGAAAGAGAAAGAGGGGAGGAGAGAGAGAGAGAAAGAGAGGGGAGGAGAGAGAGAAAGAGAGAGAGTAGAGAGAGAAAGAGAGGGGAGGAGAGAGAAAGAGAGAGGGGGAGAGAGAGAGAGAGAGAGAGAGTGAGAGAGAGAAAGAGAGGGGAGGAGAGAGAGAGAGAAAGAAAGAGAGAGGGGAGGAGAGAAAGAGACTGTGTATATATATATATATATATATATATATATTTCTTCCAAACCTACTGCAACCCACTCCCGATGCTTACCGGGCCCTGGACAGGTCCGGCTAAACCTTACCGGGCCTTGAGGTCACTTAGGTTGAGAACCACTGCCCTAGAGGAAGACCATTGTATTCAAATAGGCAATACTCTCTTCACATCCCTCTGACATTCACTGCACTCTGAGAGGAAAACCGGGCTTCAGCCTGCTGCGAAGCGCATATCAACGTAGAATCTAGCACAAACTTACTTCACCACCTCCCTGGGAGGCAAAGTTTGTAAAACTGAATTGTGGGTGTGGTGAGGGGTGTATTTATAGGCATTTTAAGGTTTGGGAAACTTTGCCCCTCCTGGTAGGAATGTATATCCCATACGTCACTAGCTCCTGGACTCTTGCTAATTACATGAAAGAAAAATAAATTTATCAGGTAAGCATAAATTTCCTTTTCTTTTACAAGATATGACGAGTCCACGGATTTCATCCTTACTTGTGGGATACAATATCAAAGCAATAGGACACGGATGAAAGGGAGGGACAAGACAGGAACCTAAACGGAAGGCACCACTGCTTGAAGAATCTTTCTTCCAGACGAGGCAAAAGTATCAAATTTGTAAAATTTGGAAAAGGTTTGAAGAGACGACCAAGTTGCAGCCTTGCAAAACATAATTTATGCTTACCTGATAAATTAATTTCTCTTGTGATGTATCGAGTCCACGGATTCATCCATTACTTGTGGGATATTCTCCTTCCCAACAGGAAGTGGCAAAGAGAGCACCCACAGCAGAGCTGCCTATATAGCTCCCCCTTAACTCCACCCCCAGTCATTCGACCGAAGGCTAAGAAGAAAAAGGAGAAACAATAGGGTGCAGTGGTGACTGAAAGTTTCAAAAATAAAAATACAAATGCCTGTCTTAGAAAAAACAGGGCGGGCCGTGGACTCGATACATCACAAGAGAAATGAATTTATCAGGTAAGCATAAATTATGTTTTCTCTTGTAAGATGTATAGAGTCCACGGATTCATCCATTACTTGTGGGATACCAATACCAAAGCTTTAGGATACGGATGAAGGGAGGGACAAGACAGGGACCTTTAAACAGAAGGCACCACTGCTTGAAGAACCTTTCTCCCAAAAATAGCCTCCGAAGAAGCAAAAGTATCAAATTTGGAAAATTTGGAAAAAGTATGAAGCGAAGACCAAGTCGCCGCCTTACAAATCTGTTCAACAGACGTGTCATTTTTAAAAGCCCATGTGGAAGCCACAGCTCTAGTAGAATGAGCAGTAATTCTTTCAGGAGGCTGCTGTCCAGCAGTCTCATAAGCCAAACGGATGATGCTTCTCAGCCAAAAAGAAAGAGAGGTAGCCGTAGCCCTTTGACCTTTCCGTTTACCAGAATAAACAACAAGCAATGAAGATGTCTGACGGAAATCTTTAGTTGCTTGTAAGTAGAATTTTAAAGCACGAACCACATCAAGATTGTGCAATAAACGTTCCTTTTTTGATGAAGGATTAGGACACAAAGAAGGAACAACAATCTCTTGATTGATATTCTTATTAGAAACAAAACTTTCCAAGATAAAAGCTTAATATCTATGGAATGCATGGATTCAAAAGGAACCCCTTGAAAAACCTTAAGAACTAAATTTAAACTCCAAGGCGGAGCAACCGATTTAAATACAGGCTTAATTCTGACCAAAGCCTTACTAAATGCTCGAACGTCTGGGACATCTGCCAGATGTTTGTGTAGTAAAATAGACAAAGCAGAGATTCGTCCCTTTAGAGAACTAGCTGATAATCCCTTCTCCAAACCCTCTTGGAGAAAAGACAAAACTCTAGGAATCCTAACCTTACTCCAAGAGTAACCTTTGGATTCACACCAATAAAGATATTTGCTCCAAATCTTATGATAGATCTTCCTGGAGACAGGCTTTCTAGCCTGAATCAGGGTATCAATGACTGACTCAGATAAACCATGCTTTGCTAAAATCAAGCGTTCAAATTCCAAGCAGTCAGGCGCAGAAAAATTAGATTTGGATGAGAGAACGGACCCTGGATTAGAAGGTCCCGCCTCATTGGCAGAGTCCATGGTGGAACCGAGGACATGTCCACTAGGTCTGCATACCAAGTCCTGCGTGGCCACGCAGGAGCTATCAGGATCACCAAAGCTCTCTCCTGCTTGATTCTGGCAACCAAACGTGGGAGGAGAGAAAACAGTGGTAATACATAAGCCAGATTGAAAAACCAAGGCACTGCTGGAACATCTATCAGCACCGCCTTGGGATCCCGAGACCTGGACCCGTAACAAGGAAGTTTGGCATTCTGACGGGACGCCATCAGATCCAAATCTGGCGTGCCCCATAGCTGAATTAGCTGGGCAAACACCTCCGGATGAAGTTCCCACTCCCCCGGATGAAAAATCTGACGACTCAGGAAATCCGCCTCCCAGTTCTCTACTCCTGGTATGTGGATCGCTGATAGATGGCAAGAGTGATCCTCTGCCCTATCAAATTATTTTGGTAACTTTAATAATCCATAGAGAACTCCTTGTTCCTCCCTGATGATTGATATAAGCTACAGTCGTGATGTTGTCCGACTGAAACATGATGAATTTGGCCGCAGCAAGCTGAGGCCACGCCTGAAGCGTATTGAAAATCGCTCTCAGTTCCAGAAAGTTTATCGGAAGAATCGATTCCTCCTGAGACCATAAACCCTGAGCTTTCAGGGAGTTCCAGACTGCACCCCAGCCTAACAGGCTTTCATCTGTCGTTACTATGAGCCACTCTGGCCTGTGGAAACACATTCCCTGAGACAGGTGGTCCTGAGACAACCACCAGAGAAGAGAATCTCTGGTCTCCTGGTCCAGATGCAGTTGAGGAGAAAAATCTGCATAATCCCCATTCCACTGTTTGAGCATGCTTAGTTGCAGTGGTCTGAGATGTAGGCGGGCAAAAGGAACTATGTCCATTGCCGCTACCATGAGACCGATTACCTCCATACACTGAGCCACTGATGGCCGAGGAATAGAATGAAGAGCTTGGCAAGTGGTTAAGATCTTCGATTTTCTGACCTCCGTCAGAAAAATTTTCATTTCCACCGAGTCTATCAGAGTTCCTAGAAGGAAACTCTTGTTTGAGGGAAGAGAGAACTCTTCTTTATGTTCACCTTCCACCCGTGAGATCTCAGAAAAGCCAACATGGTGTCCGTATGAGATTTGGCCAGCTGAAAAGTTGACGCCTGAATTAAGATGTCGTCCAGATAAGGCGCCACTGCTATGCCCCGTGGACGAAGAACCGCCAGAAGGGACCCTAGCACCTTGGTGAAAATTCTGGGAGCCGTGGCCAACCCGAAGGGAAGGGCCACAAACTGGCAATGCCTGTTTAGAAAGGCAAATCAGAGAAATTAATGATGAACTCTGTGAATAGGGATGTGTAGATAAGCATCCTTTAAATCCACGGTAGATGGAACTTTGAGGAACATGTTTAGAATCTTGAGATCCAAGATTGGTCTGAAAATTCCCTCTTTTTTGGGAACCGCAAACAGGTTTGAGTAAAATCCTAGCCCCTGCTCCTCTCTTGGGACTGGGCGGATCACCCCCATGGTATATAGGTCTTCTACACAGTGTAAGAATGCCTCTCTCTTTGTCTGGTTTGCAGACAATTGAGAAATGTGAAATCTCCCCCTTGGAAGGGAGTCCTTGAATTCCAGAAAATATCCCTGGGACACAATTTTTAAAGCCCAGGGATCGTGAACATCTCTTGCCCAAGCCTGAGCAAAGAGAGAGAGTCTGCCCCCTACTAGATCCGGTCCTGGATCGGGGGCAACCCCTTCATGCTGTCTTGGTGGCAGCAGCGGACTTCTTGGGCTATTTACCCTTGTTCCAAGTCTGGTTAGGTCTCCAGACTGACTTGGATTGTGCAAAATTTCCTTCCTGCTTTGAAGTAGAGGCAGTTGAAACAGGACCACTTTTAAAGTTCCGAAAGGAACGAAAATTATTTTGCTTAGCCTTTGTCTTAATTGATCTATCCTGAGGAGGGGCATGACCCTTTCCTCCAGAGATGTCTAAAATAAGCTCTTTCAGTTCAGGCATGAAAAGGGTCTTTCCTTTGAAAGAGATGTTCAAAAGCTTAGATTTAGATGACACATCAGCAGACCAGGAACTAAGCCATAACGCCCTGCGTGCTAAAATGGCAAGACCTGAACTTTTTGCCACTAATTTAGCCAGTTGAAATGCGGCATCTGTAATAAAAGAATTAGCCAACTTAAGAGCCTTAATTCTATCCAAAATCTCTTCTAAAAGAGTCTCCATCTGAAGAGCCTCTTCTAGAGCCTCAAACCAGAAAGCAGCTGCAGTAGTTACAGGAACGATGCAAGCAATAGGTTGAAGAGAAAAACCATGATGAACAAATATTTTCTTCAGAAGACCCTCTAATTTTTTATCCATAGGATCTTTGAAAGCACAACTGTCCTCAATAGGTATAGTTGTACGCTTAGACAGAGTAGAAATAGCTCCCTCCACCTTAGGAACAGTCTGCCATGAGTCCCGCAAGGTGTCAGATATAGGAAACATTTTCTTAAAAACAGGAGGGGGAGAGAACGGAATACCTGGTTTATCCCACTCCTTAGCAATAATATTTACACTCCTCTTAGGGACTGGAAAAACATCAGTGTAAATAGGAACCTCTAAATACTTATCCATTTTACACAATTTCTCTGGAACTACTATAGGGTCACAATCATCCAGAGTTGCTAATACCTCCTTAAGCAATAAACAGAGGTGTTCAAGTTTAAATTTAAAGGCCGTCATATCAGAATCTGTCTAAAGGAAGCGTCTTTCCTGAATAAGAAATCTCTCCCTCAGATAACAAATCCCTCACCCCCTTCAGAGCATTGTGAGGTCATATCAGATACGACTACTAAAGCGTGAGATAGCTCAGAATTTTTCCTTAACCCAGAACTATCCCGCTTTCCTTGTAAACCAGGCAGTTTGGATAAAACCTCTGTGAGGGTTGTATTCATAACTGTGTCCATGTCATGCAAAGTAAATGAACCTGACGCACTAGAGGTACCTGGCGTCACTTGTGCGGGCGTTACTGGTTGTGACACTTGTGGAGAGCTAGAAGGCGAACCCTCATTTGCATCTGACTGAGAATCATTTAAAGCTCTATTTCTAAATGCTAACATATGATCCTTATATTTTATAGACATATTAGAACAGTTGGGACACATTCTAAGAGGGGGTTCCACAATGACTTCCAAACATATTGAACAAGGATTTTCCTTGGTGTCAGACATGTTAAACAGGCTAGCAATGCAACAAGCAAGCTTGGAAAACACTTTAATCAAAGTAAAAAACACTTAGAAATAAAACGGTACTGTGCCTTTAAGAGAAAAAAAGCTGCACAAGTTCTGCAAAACAGTGTAAAAAAGCAGTAAACTTAATGAAATTTTTACAGTAGCATCCTACAGCCTTAGTAACTTTGCACAACTATGCAAATAACCAATTAACCCCTTAATGGCAAAACCAGATTAAAAAAACATAAAAACCAGTAAAAAAGACTTTCAGCACCCTGCCACAGCTCTGATGTGGCTCCTACCTGCCCTTCAGAACGATTTGTGGGGAAAAATCCTCATTTACAACCCTCAAACACAGCAGGAACCCTTGGAGAAGCAGTTGGATGACTCAGAGAAATAGAAACGGCACAACTGAGGCCGAAAATAGGCCCCTCCCACCTCACTCATTTTTTGAGGCCTAGTAAAAGAAAACACCTGAGTGTTTTCTAATTAATTATGTGGGTTAGAAAAAACCCAAACACAAGCCACAATGACCCCTCAGTTCCTTACAAAAAACGTTTAAAAATGCTTTCCTTTTGAAAAATAAAAACGTTTTTATCTTTTAAAAATGGTGTCACCAGTAACAAACAAACAAGCCCTTCAATTAAGCTGAAACTTCTATGACTTTAATCAAAGTAAATCAAGTGAAATACAGCTTACCCTTCCCTCATGGAAATATTAACAGCCTTTTCTAGAATTAACACAGTCTGTCTAGAAAAATGTAGCCTGAACATACCTCATATGCAGCTTAGCATGCAAACTGTTCCCCCAACTGAAGTTTTTCTTGTACTCTTCAGCCCTTGTGAGAACAGTAGTGGATCTTAGTTACAAAGTGCTAAGATCATAATCCCCCTTGCAGAAATCTTCATCCCTTTTCTGCCAGAGAGTAAATAGTACACACCGGTACCATTTAAAATAACAAACCTTTGCTTGAGAAAATAAAAAACTAACATTTTTGTCACCACACTCATTACCATTTCCTAAGCAGTTAGAGTAGGCAAAGAGAATGACTGGGGGGTGGAGTTAAGGGGGGAGCTATATAGGCAGCTCTGCTGTGGGTGCTCTCTTTGCCACTTCCTGTTGGGAAGGAGAATATCCCACAAGTAATGGATGAATCCGTGGACTCGATACATCTTACAAGAGAAATCTGTTCAACAGAAGCATCATTTTTAAATACCCATAAGGAAGCCACAGCCCTAGTTGAATGAGCTGTAATTCATTCAGGAGGCTGCCTTCCCGCAGTCTCATATGCAAAACGGATGATACTCTTCAGCCAAAGAGAAAGAGAGGTAGCCGTAGCTTTCTGACCCCTACATCTCCCAGAAAAAACAACAAACAAAGAAGATGATTGACGGAATTCCTTAGTCGCCTGCAAGTAAAACTTCAGGGCACGGACTACATCCAAGTTATGTAACAGACGTTCCTGCTTTGAGGAAGGATTAGGACACAATGAAGGAACAACAATTTCCTGATTAATATTCTTGTTGGAAACTACCTTAGGAAGAAAACCGGGTTTGGTACGCAACACCACCTTATCGGCATGAAAAATAATATAAGGAGAATCACATTGTAATGCTGAAAGCTCAGAAACTCTGCGAGCAGATGAAATAGCAACCAAAAATAAAACTTTCCATGATAATAACTTAATATCTATGGAATGCATAGGTTCAAACGGAACCCCTTGAAGAACTTTAAGAACTAAATTCAAACTCCAAGGAGGAGCAATTGGTCTATACATAGGCCTGATTCTAGTCAGAGCCTGACAAAAAGATTGAACATCTGGGACATCTGCCAGACGCTTGTGTAACAATATAGATAAAGCAGAAATCTGTCCCTTTAAGGAACTTGTTGCCAACCCTTTCTCCAATCCTTCTAGGAGAAAAGATAAAATCCTAGGAATCCTAACCTTAGTCCATGAGTAACTCTTGGATTCGCACCAATAAAGATATTTACGCCATATCTTATGGTAAATTCGTATCAATGACCGAATCAGAGAACCCTTGCTTAGATAAAATCAAGCGTTCAATCACCAGTCAGCTGCAGAGAAATTAGATTCGGATGATGGAATGGTCCCTGAATGAGAAGGTCCTGCCTCAATGGAAGTTTCCACGGTGGCAGAGACGACATGTCCACCAGATCTGCATACCAAATCCTGTGAGGCCACGCTGGAGCGATGAGAATCACTGAAGCCCTATACTGTTTGATCCGAGCAATCACCCTGGGAAGGAGAGCAAACGGCGGAAACACATAAGCTAGGTTGAATGACCAAGGCACTGCCAAGGCATCTATAAGTTCGGCCTGAGGATCCCTGGACCTGGATCCGTATCTCGGGAACTTGGCATTCAGACGAGACGCCATGAGATCCAGCTCCGGCCTGCCCCATCTGAGAATCAGGGTGGCAAAGACTACCGGATGGAGTTCCCATTCCCCCGGATGAAACGTCTGTCTGCTCAAGAAATCCGCTTCCCAGTTGTCTACTCCTGGAATGTGGATTGCTGACAGATAACAAGAGTGAGCCTCCGCCCACCGAATTATCTTGGCTACTTCTGCCATCGCTAAGAAACTCCTTGTTCCTCCCTGATGATTGATGTAAGCCACAGTCGTGATGTTGTCCGACTGAAACCAATGAATTTGGCCGAAGCCAACTGAGGCCAAGCCTGAAGAGCATTGAATATTGCTTTCAAATCCAGAATATTGATTGGAAGTAGAGACTCCGATCGAGTCCACGCACCCCGAGCCTTCAGGGAATTCCAGACTGCACCCCATCCTAGTAGACTGGCGTCTGTTGTCACTATCACCCATGAGGGTCTGCGGAAGCACGTCCCTTGGGACAGATGATCCTGCAACAACCACCAAAGAAGAGAGTCTTTTGTCTCCTGATCTAGATCTATCTGAGGAGACAGATTTGCATAATCTCCATTCCATTGTCTGAGCATGCTCAGTTGTAGAGACCTGAGATGAAAACAAGCAAACGGAATGATGTCCATTGCCGCCACCATCAATCCAATTACCTCCATGCACTGAGCCACTGATGGCCGAGGATTGGACTGAAGGGATCGGCAAGTATTCAAAATCTTTAACTTTCTGACTTCCGTCAAGAAGATATTCATGGAAATAGAGTCTATGAGAGTTCCTAGGAAAGGAATCCTTGTCTGTGGAATTTGTGAACTCTTTTCTAGATTCACCTTCCACCCGTGAGTCCTTAGAAAGGATAGAACCATATCAGTGTGAGACTTGTCGACTGATAAGACGACGCCTGGATCAGAATATCATCCAGATAGGGCACCACTGCAATGCCCCGCGGCCTGAGAACCGCCAGTAGAGACCCTAGAACCTTCGTGAAGATCCTGGGTGCCGTGAGCAACCCGAAAGGAAGGGCCTTGAACTGAAAATGTTTGTCCAAAAAGGCAAACCTCAGAAACTGGTGATGATCTCTGTGGATAGGAATATGAAGATATGCATCCTTTAAGTCCACGGTAGTCATATATTGACCCTCCTGTATCAATGGAAAAATTGTCCGAATAGTCTCCATTTTGAAGGAGGGAACTCTGAGAAACTTGTTTAGACTCTTGAGATCTAAAATGGGTCTGAACGTTCCCTCTTTTTTGGGAACCACAAAAAGATTTGAGTAAAACCCTTCCCCTGTTCCTCTATTGGGAAGGGACAAATTACTCCCATAGTGGAGAGATCATTTACACAACGTAAGAACGCCTCTCTCTTTATCTGGTTTACAGACAATCGTGAAAGAAGGAACCTTCCCCTTGGGAAGGAATTTTTGAACTCCAACTGATACCCTTGATGCACAATGTCCCGTGTCCAGGGATCCTGAACGTCTCTTATCCAAGCCTGGACAAAGAGAGAAAGTCTGCCCCCTACTAGAACCGGTCCCGGATCGGGGGCCGCCCCTTCATGCTGTCTTGGGAGCAGCAGCGGACTTCTTGGGTTGTTTACCCTTGTTTCAAGCCTGATTAGGTCTCCAGGTGGCCTTAGCCTGTGAATAATTCCCTTCCTGCTTAGCGGAAGAGGAAGGGGTGACTCCTTTGAAATTACGAAAGGAACGAAAATTACTCTGCCGTTTTTGTTTAGATGTTTTGTCTTGCGGGAACAGAACATTATTTCTTTCAAGTCAGGCCCAAACAGAGTCTTTCCCTTGAAAGGAATAGCCAAGAGCTTGGATTTAGAGGACACATCCGCAGACCAAGATTTTAACCATAAGGCTCTGCGCGCTAAAATGGAAAATCCTGCATTCTTAGCCGCCAATTTGGCTATCTGAAAGGCGGCATCCGTAACAAAAGAATTGGCCAGTTTAAGAGCCTTGATTCTGTCCATTATTTCCTCTAAAGAAGTCTCCGACTTAAGAGATTCTTCTAAGGCGTCAAAGCAAAAGGCAGCCGCAGTTGTGACTGGTACAATGCAGGCCGTCGGTTGTAACAAAAACCCTTGATGAACAAACAACTTTTTTAGAAGACCCTCCAACTTTTTATCCATAGGGTCTTTGAAAGCACAACTATCCTCAATAGGGATAGTCGTACGCTTAGCCAAGGTAGAAAACAATTTATGTAAGAACTTACCTGATAAATTCATTTCTTTCATATTAGCAAGAGTCCATGAGCTAGTGACGTATGGGATATACATTCCTACCAGGAGGGGCAAAGTTTCCCAAACCTCAAAATGCCTATAAATACACCCCTCACCACACCCACAAATCAGTTTAACGAATAGCCAAGAAGTGGGGTGAATTAGAATAATTGTGCTTTATATAAAAAAATCATAACCACCACAAAAAAAGGGTGGGCCTCATGGACTCTTGCTAATATGAAAGAAATGAATTTATCAGGTAAGTTCTTACATAAATTATGTTTTCTTTCATGTAATTAGCAAGAGTCCATGAGCTAGTGATGTATGGGATAATGACTACCCAAGATGTGGATCTTCCACGCAAGAGTCAATAGAGAGGGAGGGATAAAATAAAGACAGCCAATTCCGCTGAAAAAACATCCACACCCAAAAATAAAGTTTAAATCTTATAAAGAAAAAAACTGAAAATATAAGCAGAAGATTCAAACTGAAACAGCTGCCTGAAGTACTTTTCTACCAAAGACAGCTTCAGAAGAAGAAAACACATCAAAATGGTAGAATTTAGTAAAAGTATGCAAAGAAGACCAAGTTGCTGCTTTGCAAATCTGATCAACCGAAGCTTCATTCCTAAACGCCCAGGAAGTAGAAACTGACCTAGTAGAATGAGCTGTAATCCTTTGAGGCGGAGTTTTACCCGACTCAACATAAGCATGATGAATTAAAGTGAAGGTAAAGTTTAAACGTTTGATCTTCAGAATTCAGTTAAATATTTAAATTCATTAGGACTTTCATTCATCAAATTTATAACATTTGTTTTAAAACGAAGTTTTACCTAATTATATATCCCAATATCGTCTCCGGTAATAACAAACCGTTTTTCTCTGATATTTCTACTTCATCATGACGTATCTCTAAGTGCCAATTGAAATCCTGGCCGTTAGGCGGCCATGACACTACGTCATCTTGATATTGGTCCGTCTGCGCATGCGTCACATCTAATCTGCATATTCAGCATACCAAAGCTCGTGTCCGTTTAGCGCATGCGCACAGCATCCACACCTCAATGCACATAATCTTCTGAGGATTCACACGCTGTTTGCAACATTGAAGCGGATCGCTCTGACACTGGAATACAAAGTAAGTGATGCTAGTGACTAACTCTGTTTCTAAACAGAAAAGCATATATATATTTGATGTCCGATTACGGTTCTTCTGGTTACAACGCTGCTGATTCTTTGCTTCTTGTTTACTTGGCAAATAGCATAGTAATGAATGAATACAAAATAGTGATCCATTCATTACTATGTTGTGAGTTGAGGGAGACGCCTGCGCATTGGAGCCCAGCAGTTTTGTCAATCGCATGCGCATTGCGGTTCACATACTGAAATCGCGCATGCGCAAATGCTCTTCATCGTTGTGAACGCGCATAGATGATACGTATAGAGCGGGTGGGACCGCTCTATACGTAATGACTAAGAAAGCAGGAAGAATAAGATGGGAGGAGTCAGGACGAAAACGGCTGGAAAGAAACGTTAGTAATAAAATGAAAATAAGAATATTTGTAATTAAAAAAAAACGGCGATTATGTTTATATACATGGGGATAAAGAGGTGCTGTGTTTTGAGGGTTCGAAATTGACTTTCACTTTAAAGATTTCAACCAAGATGCCAAAGAAATGGCAGAGGCCTTCTGACCTTTCCTAGAACCGGAAAAGATAACAAATAGACTAGAAGTCTTTCGGAAATTCTTAGTAGCTTCAACATAATATTTCAAAGCTCTAACTACATCAAAAGAATGTACCTTAGAATTCTTAGGATTAGGACATAATGAAGGAACCACAATTTCTCTACTAATGTTGTTGGAATTCACAACCTTAGGTAAACATTTAAAAGAAGTTCGCAACACCGCCTTATCCTGGTGAAAAATCAGAAAAGGAGACTCACAAGAAAGAGCAGATAATTCAGAAACTCTTCTGGCAGAAGAGATGGCCAAAAGGAACAAAACTTTCCAAGAAAGTAATTTAATGTCCAATGAATGCATAGGTTCAAACGGAGGAGCTTGAAGAGCCCTCAGAACCAAATTCAAACTCCAAGGAGGAGAAATTGACTTAATGACAGGTTTTATACGAACCAAAGCTTGTACAAAACAATGAATATCAGGAAGATTAGCAATCTTTCTGTGAAAAAGAACAGAAAGAGCAGAGATTTGTCCTTTCAAGGAACTTGCAGACAAACCTTTATCCAAACCATCCTGAAGAAACTGTAAAATTCTCGGAATTCTAAAAGAATGCCAGGAAAAATGATGAGAAAGACACCAAGAAATATAAGTCTTCCAGACTCTATAATATATCTCCCTAGATACAGATTTACGAGCCTGTAACATAGTATTAATCACAGAGTCAGAGAAACCTCTTTGACTAAGAATCAAGCGTTCAATCTCCATACCTTTAAATTTAAGGATTTGAGATCCTGATGGAAAAAAGGACCTTGCGACAGAAGGTCTGGCCTTAACGGAAGAGTCCACGGTTGGCAAGAGGCCATCCGGACAAGATCCGCATACCAAAACCTGTGAGGCCATGCTGGAGCTACCAGCAGAACAAACGAGCATTCCTTCAGAATCTTGGAGATTACTCTTGGAAGAAGAACTAGAGGCGGAAAGATATAGGCAGGATGATACTTCCAAGGAAGTGACAATGCATCCACTGCTACCGCTTGAGGATCCCTGGATCTGGACAGATACCTGGGAAGTTTCTTGTTTAGATGAGAGGCCATCAAATCTATTTCTGGAAGTCCCCAAATTTGAACAATCTGAAGAAATACCTCTGGGTGAAGAGACCATTCGCCCGGATGTAATGTTTGGCGACTGAGATAATCCGCTTCCCAATTGTCTATACCTGGGATATGAACCGCAGAAACTAGACAGGAGCTGGATTCCGCCCATACCAGAATTCGAGATACTTCTTTCATAGCCAGAGGACTGTGAGTCCCTCCTTGATGATTGATGTATGCCACAGTTGTGACATTGTCTGTCTGAAAACAAATGAACGATTCTCTCTTTAGAAGAGGCCAAGACTGAAGAGCTCTGAAAATTGCACGGAGTTCCAAAATATTGATCGGTAATCTCACCTCCTGAGATTCCCAAACCCCTTGTGCTGTCAGAGACCCCCACACAGCTCCCCAACCTGTAAGACTTGCATCTGTTGAAATTAAAGTCCAGGTCGGAAGAACAAAAGAAGCCCCCTGAACTAAACGATTGTGATCTGTCCACCACGTCAGAGAGTGTCGTACAATCGGTTTTAAAGATATTAATTGAGATATCTTTGTGTAATCCCTGCACCACTGGTTCAGCATACAGAGCTGAAGAGGCCGCATGTGAAAACGAGCAAAGGGGATCGCGTCCGATGCAGCAGTCATAAGACCTAGAATTTCCATGCATAAGGCTACCGAAGGGAATGATTGTGACTGAAGGTTTCGACAAGCTGATATCAATTTTAGACGTCTCTTGTCTGTTAAAGATAGAGTCATGGACACTGAATCTATCTGGAAACCTAAAAAGGTTACCTGTGTCTGAGGAATCAATGAACTTTTTGGTAAATTGATCCTCCAACCATGATGTTGAAGAAACAACACAAGTCGATTCGTATGAGATTCTGCTAAATGTGAAGACTGAGCAAGTACCAAGATATCGTCCAAATAAGGAAATACCACAATACCCTGTTCTCTGATTACAGACAGAAGGGCACCGAGAACCTTCGTAAAAATTCTTGGAGCTGTAGCTAGGCCAAACGGCAGAGCCACAAACTGGTAATGCTTGTCTAGGAAAGAGAATCTCAGAAACTGATAGTTATCTGGATGAATCGGAATATGCAGATATGCATCCTGTAAATCTATTGTAGACATATAATGCCCTTGCTGAACAAAAGGCAGGATAGTCCTTACAGTTACCATTTTGAATGTTGGTATCCTTACATAACGATTCAATATTTTTAGATCCAGAACTGGTCTGAAGGAATTCTCCTTCTTTGGTACAATGAAGAGATTTGAATAAAACCCCAGTCCCTGTTCCAGAACTGGAACTGGCATAATTACTCCAGCCAACTCTAGATCTGAAACACATTTCAGAAATGCTTGAGCCTTCGCTGGGTTTACTGGGACACAGGAAAAAAAAAAATCTCTTTGCAGGAGGCCTTATCTTGAAGCCAATTCTGTACCCTTCTGAAACAATGTTCTGAATCCAAAGATTGCGAACGGAATTGATCCAAATTTCTTTGAAAAAACGTAATCTGCCCCCTACCAGCTGAGCTGGAATGAGGGCCGCACCTTCATGTGGACTTAGGAGCTGGCTTTGATTTTCTAAAAGGCTTGGATTTATTCCAGACTGGAGATGGTTTCCAAACTGATACCGCTCCTGAGGATGAAGGATCAGGTTTTTGTTCCTTGTTGTGACGAAAGGAACGAAAATGATTATTAGACCTAAATTTACCTTTAGATTTTTTATCCTGTGGTAAAAAAAGTTCCTTTCCCTCCAGTAACAGTTGAGATAATAGAATCCAACTGAGAACCAAACAATTTATTACCCTGGAAAGAAAGGGAAAGCATAGTAGACTTAGAAGACATATCAGCATTCCAAGTTTTAAGCCATAAAGCTCTTCTAGCTAAAATAGCTAGAGACATATACCTGACATCAACTCTAATGATATCAAAGATGGCATCACAAATAAAATTATTAGCATGTTGAAGAAGAATAATAATGCTATGAGAATTATGATCTGTTACTTGTTGCGCTAAAGCTTCTAACCAAAAAGTTGAAGCTGCAGCAACATCCGCTAAAGATATAGCAGGTCTAAGAAGATTACCTGAACACAAGTAAGCTTTTCTTAGAAAGGATTCAATTTTCCTATCTAAAGGATACTTAAAGGAAGTACCATCTGCCGTAGGAATAGTAGTACGCTTAGCAAGAGTAGAGACAGCCCCATCAACCTTAGGGATTTTGTCCCAAAACTCTAATCTGTCAGATGGCACAGGATATAATTGCTTAAAACGTTTAGAAGGAGTAAATGAATTACCCAAATTATTCCATTCCCTGGAAATTACTTCAGAAATAGCACTAGGGACAGGAAAAACTTCTGGAATAACTACAGGAGATTTAAAAACCTTATCTAAACGTTTAGATTTAGTATCAAGAGGACCAGAATCCTCAATTTCTAATGCAATTAGGACTTCTTTAAGTAAAGAACGAATAAATTCCATTTAAAATAAATATGAAGATTTATCAGCATCAACCTCTGAGACAGAATCCTCTGAACCAGAAGAACCATTATCAGAATCAGAATGATGATGTTCATTTAAAAATTCATCTGAAAAATGAGAAGTTTTAAAAGACTTTTTACGTTTACTAGGAGGAGGAATAACAGACATAGCCTTCTTAATGGATTTAGAAACAAAATCTCTTATGTTATCAGGAACACTCTGAGTATTAGATGTTGACGGAACAGCAACAGGTAATGTAACAGTACTAAAGGAAATATTATCTGCATTAACAAGTTTGTCATGACAAACAGTACAAACAACAGCTGGAGGAACAGATACCATAAGTTTACAGCAGATACACTTAGCTTTGGTAGCTCCAGCACCAGGCAGCGATTTTCCAGAAGTATCTTCTGACTCAGTTTCAGCGTGGGACATCTTGCAATATGTAATAGAAAAAACAACATATAAAGCAAAATTGATCAAATTCCTTAAATGACAGTTTCAGGAATGGGAAAAAATGCCAGTGGACAAGCTTCTGGCAACCAGAAGCAATAAATAATGAGACTTAAATAATGTGGAGACAATAGTGACGCCCATACTTTTTTAGCGCCAAAAATGACGCCCACATTATTTGGCGCCTAAATGCTTTTGGCGCCAAAAATGACGCCACATCAGGAACGCCGACACTTTTGGCGCAAAAGAACGTCAAAAATGACGCAACTTCCGGCGACACGTATGACGCCGGAAACAGAAAAAAAAATTTTGCGCCAAAAAAGTCCGCGCCAAGAATGACGCAATAAAATGAAGCATTTTCAGCCCCCGCGAGCCTAACAGCCCACAGGGAAAAAGTCAAATTTTAAGGTAAGAAAAAAATTGATTTATTCATATGCATTATCCCAAATATGAAACTGACTGTCTGAAATAAGGAATGTTGAACATCCTGAGTCAAGGCAAATAAATGTTTGAATACATATATTTAGAACTTTATAAAAAAGTGCCCAAGAAAATAAGACTTACTTACCCCAGGACACTCATCTACATGTTGTAGAAAGCCAAACCAGTACTGGAACGAAAATCAGCAGAGGTAATGGTATATAAATAAGAGTATATTGTCGATCTGAAAAGGGAGGTAAGAGATGAATCTCTACGACCAATAACAGAGAACCTATGAAATAGACCCCGTAGAAGGAGATCATTGAATTCAAATAGGCAATACTCTCCTCACATCCCTCTGACATTCACTGCACACTGAGAGGAAAACCGGGCTCCAAGGTGCTGCGGAGCGCATATCAACGTAGAATCTAGCACAAACTTACTTCACCACCTCCATAGGAGGCAAAGTTTGTAAAACTGATTTGTGGGTGTGGTGAGGGGTGTATTTATAGGCATTTTGAGGTTTGGGAAACTTTGCCCCTCCTGGTAGGAATGTATATCCCATACGTCACTAGCTCATGGACTCTTGCTAATTACATGAAAGAAATAGCCCCCTCCACTTTAAGGACCGTCTGCCAAGTATCCCGAACAGTGTCAGGTATAGGGTACATTTTCTTAAAAATAGGGGAAGGTGAGAACGGGATACCCGGTCTTTCCCACTCCTTAGTAATAATTTCCGAGATTCTCTTAGGAACTGGAAAAACGTCAGAGTAAGAAGGGACCTCTAAGTATCTGTCCATCTTACACAATTTTTCTGGAGGGACCACAATAGAGTCACAGTCATCCAGAGTGATTAAAACCTCCCGTAATAACAGGCGAAGGTGTTCAAGCTTAAATCTGAAGGACATCACCTCCGAATCTGTCTGGGGTAGTGTTCTACCCGAGTCAGATAATTCCCCCTCAGACAGAATCTCCCTACCCCCCCCCCCCTCAGAGCCCTGGGAGGGTATATCGGAGATTGCCATCAAAGAATTAGAAGTTGCGAGGGCCACATGGGTCTCATTTCTGCTATGTTTGCCCTGTAATACTGGCAATTTAGACAAGACTTCTGTAAGAGTGGACAACATAACTGCAGCCATATCCTGCAGAGTAAATGATGTAGACGCTGTTGACGAACATGGTGTCACCTGCGTGGGTGTTATGGGCTGAGACGCTTGGGAAGAAGCATGCGGCTTACACTGAACTTCCTCAGACTGAGGACAATCATCATCATCATTATTATTATTAGAGAAAATTTGTTCCTTACACTGTAATGCTCTAGTAAGGACAAATTGTGACAGGGGGTTCCACAATGGCATTTAAACACATAAGGCATGTACTTTGCTCAAGGTCATCCATCTTGATAAATTGAACAACAAGCAAGGTGATTCACACACAGAATAAATACGATTGTAAAATAAAATATGCTGAGTACTGTATCTTTAAGGACTCAAATTACACATCTTACACAATCCATTTATATTTTACTAGAAAAATAAATAAATATGCGAGTACTGTATCTTTAAGGGAGAAAGCCATCTTAGGCACCGGACAAGTAGCTCATACCCAGTCCCCTGGCTTTTGGAAAATAACACCCACGAATAATATCTTACACAATCTGAATATTTTTACTTGAGAAATAATACTTTGTCACCTCGCCACAGCTCCGCTAATTACCACCAGCCCTGCGCAAGAATAAACAGCCTTAGATGCCGAAAGGAAAAAAAACTGTTAAACGCAACAGTGACTGCGCTATGAAAGCGCGCAAAGTCCTAAGCCCCGCCCTTCGTGGGCGTAATTTCCATACGCAATACACCAGGAAAACGAAGCCGCCATTTACCAGAGACTAAATAATATATAGACTCCGAAAAAAAAAATACCCAGTGTCAGCCAGCCCCTAATGAGCAACCCCACACATATATCCCAGCGCTTCAAGGCACACACAAAATGCCCGAGTGTCTGGTTAAGCAAATACACAGTATCCCTCAGCGTCCAACTATTAAAACATTGTTAGAGAGTCTGGTACACTATGTCATTTTTGTACTCATATCCCAGCGCCTCTAGGTAGTAGACTGCTAGAGTGTCTGTGTCTGTCACTATCTGATTAAAGGGAACATTTTTACCCATAGTATAGTGAAAATGAAGTCCATCTGAGATCTGCTTGCTGTGTCACAGAATATAAAACTGCACTTACCTTCATGCTGAGGAACAGCATGACAACTTCACAGTGTCAAGAGGTCCACTTTTCCTCCTGAGGTCCTGTGAACAGAGAAGTCTTAGTTATACATCTCAAAGATTTAGTACAGAAAAACGCAGTTTAATCCTGGGAGGCACAGTGGAGACAAAAATCCACCAGTTCCCACAGTCTAAAAAGACTACTAGAAGCTGCTCTGTAATAAAATAGTACACTTTGGCACCATTTAAAAACAAAAAACTCTTGATTGAAGAATCTAAACTAAACACCTCTCTTTACCTCTCTCCTATCACTAACACAGGCAAAGAGAATAACTGGAGTGGGAGGGAAGGGAGGAGCTATTTATGCAGCTCTGCTGTGGAGCTCTTTGCCTCCTCCTGCTGACCAGGAGGCGATATCCCACAAGTAAGGATGAAATCCGTGGACTCGTCAGATCTTGTAAAAGAAATAATCAAGGACACGATCCGATATGCAGCGTCGCCCGCAAAAGCCGGCGACGCCCAATTTTGCGCGGGTTTGGTATCCTATATACGGCGTAACCTAGAAGTTACGCTCGTATATTTCTGCCTTCGCCCGTAGTTTTTTGGACCATAGGCAGGTATACCAAACCCGCGCAGTTTGGTATCCAATATACAGCGTAAGGACTTACATGGCGAAAATTGAGAAATCTTACTCCATTTTCACCTCGCCACAAAATGCAGCCGTAGTAAGCCTTACGCTGTCTATTGGAGCCCCGTAACTCCCTAAACTACCTGCTAAATAAAACCTAACACCTAACACATGCACAATTTCTATCTACCTGTCAACCGCGATCCCCCGCCGCAATCCCTAATAAAGTATTTAACCCCTAAACCGCCGCTCCCGGACCCCGCCTACATTAAAAGTATAACCCCCTAAGGTGATCCCCCTACACCGTCGCCAGCTACATTACCTACCCCCTAATGTGAGCCCCTTACACTGCCGCCACCTACATTACCTACCCCCTGTGAGCCCCCTACACTGCCGCCACCTACATTAACTACCCCCTAATGTGAGCTCCTACCCCGCCGCCAGCTATGTTACCTACCCCCTAATGTGAGCTCCTACCCCACCGCCAGCTATATTAAAATTATTAACCCCAAATTTAATCCTCCTACACCGCCGCCAGCTATATTAATTACATTAACCCCTAATTTAATCCCCCTATACCGCCGCCAGCTATATTAATTAACCCCTTATCTAATCCCCCTATACCGCCGCCAGCTATATTAATTACATTAACCCCTAATTTAATCCCCCTACACTGCCGCCAGCTATATTAAATAGATTAACCCCTAATGTAATCCCCCTATACCGCCGCAAGATATATTAACTATATTAACCCTAATTATATTAGGGTTAATATAGTTAATATAGTTATTATATTATATATATTAACTATATTAACCCTAATTAACCCTAATATAATATAGTTAATATCGTTATTATATTATATATATATATTAAGTATAATAACCCTATCTAACTCTAACATCCCTAACTAAATTCTTATTAAAATAAATCTAATTAATATTAATATTATTAATTAAAATATACCTATTTAAATCTAAATACTTACCTATAAAATAAACCCTAAGATAGCTACAAGTAATTAATAATTACATTGTAGCTATTTTAAGGTTTATATTTATTTTACAGGTAACTTGGTATTTATTTTAACTAGGTACAATAGCTATTAAATAGTTAATAACTATTTAATAGCTACCTAGTTAAAATAATTACCAATTTACCTGTAAAATAAATCCTAACAAAAGTTACAAATACACCTACACTATCAATAAATTAAATAAACTACAAATATCTAAACTAAAATACAATTAAATAAACTAAACTACAAAAAAACAAAACACTAAATTACAAAAAATAAAAAAAGATTACAAGATTTTTAAGCTAATTACACCTATTCTAAGCCCCCTAATAAAATAATAAAGCCCACAAAATAAAAAAATGTCCCTACCCTATTCTAAAATACAAAAGTTAACAGCTCTATTACCTTACCAGCCCTTAAAAGGGCCTTTTGCGGGGCATCCCCCAAAGAAATCAGCTCTTTTGCCTGTAAAAAAAACACAATACCACCCCCAACATTACAACCCACCACCCACATACCCCTACTCTAAACCAAACCCCCCTTAAATAAACCTAGCACTACCCCCCTGAAGATCTCCCTACCTTGTATTCACCCAGCCGGGCAGAACTCCTTATCCGATCCGGGCGATGTCTTCAATCAAGCGGCAAAGAAGAGGTCCTCCATCGGGGTGAAGTTTTCTTCCAAGCGGCATCTTCAATCTTCTTTCTTCACTCCTCCGACGCGGAACATCCATCCGGCACAACGACTTCCCGACGAATGAGGTTCCTTTAAATGACGTCATCCAAGATGGCGTCCGTCGAATTCCGATTGGCTGATAGGATTCTATCAGCCAATCGGAATTAAGGTAGAAAAAACTGATTGGCTGATTGAATCAGATTGAGCTTGCATTCTATTGGCTGTTCCGATAAAGGGTTAATAAGTGTAGTTGGGTAGCGGCGATGTTAGGGGCAGCAGATTAGGGGTACATAGGGATAATGTAGGTTGCGGCGGTGTGCGGTCGGCAGATTAGGGATTAAAAAATGTAATTAGAGTGGCGGCGATGTGGGGGGACCTCGGTTTAGGGGTACATAGGTAGTTTATGGGTGTTAGTGTACTTTAGAGCACAGTAGTTAAGAACTTTATAAACCGGCGTTAGCCCATAAAGCTCTTAACTCCTGACTTTTTTCTGCGGCTGGAGTTTTGTTGTTAGAGTTCTAATGCTCACTTCAGCCAAGACTCTAAATACCAGCATTAGAAAGATCCCATTGAAAAGATAGGATACGCAATTGGCGTAAGGGGATCTGCGGTATGGAAAAGTCGCGGCTGGAAAGTGAGCGTTAGACCCTTTCCTGACTCTAAATACCAGCGGGCGGCCAAAACCAGCATTAGGACCCCTTAACGCTGGTTTTGACGACTAACGCAGAACTCTAAATCTAGATGATTGTATTCTAATAAGTTTAAAGAATACAGTTACAAAAAAATGTGATACTTTAGATCTCAGTTTTCCCCATTCACTATCAATGGGAAAAAGTAGCTGATTAAGGAACAGGGTTTTTAAGGTAGAGCAATTATGCAATAGGCCATTAGGTCTGTGGGGCATCTGCCACTGTTCATACAAGAATCAAGATTTAAGGAGAAAAAAAAAAAGGATAGGATTCCCTAGTAAGAAAACCACTAGACCATTAAACTTAGGTCCTTTATAGATCTTGTTTAGTTATAAGAATGATAGGGGTAGATAGTTATCTATTAAACACTTTTTGATAATTTGCCTTAATAGCTGAAGACTATTAAAATTACATTTTTTATTTTACCCCTTTCTTCCTTTTTCCTTCTCATTTAGAGGAGTTTTAGACTGTTAAACCAGGCCTGGAAAAATAACTCTTCTCTGCCTCTATGCAACCGAAGAGGTTGCCCCCTCTCCTAAAGCCTTATAATAATTGCACAATAACAGAGTAGAAACAGAAACAACAAGAAAACAACACTTTCCACCCTATAAAGCAATATTACATGAGGGAAAAAAAGAATTATTTCACATTACAGGCTGGAGAATTGAATAAGACTATTAAGTCAAAAAACTCTTCTTTGTCTCAAGGTAACCTGGGTTACAGAGCTCAGTTTAGTCCCAGTGAGTAGCAAGATTCTCTAAGCAGCTATCAAGGGTTTGTCTGTGCGGTCTGTCAGTTCAGGGGTACAAAGTTATGGCTCTTTATACAGACAAGATCATCAGGCACTTAACAATGTATCAGCCAATTCCTTGATGGTTACATAAATAATACACAGTGTTTCTCTCTTGTTTCCTCTATGAATCTTTTTCTTTACCTTCTTTTCTCTTAGCTCCGTGTGTTCTGACCCAAAGTTCCTTAGGCTGACCCCTAGGTATTTTAATATCGGATTTCTCTATCTTTTTTTTCCTTTCCACTCTCTTTTCTTGAGCTTTCTTTCCTTCTTTCTCCCTTTTCTTTGCCTCTTTGTCCCAGGAAATAACTTTACTTCTGTTGCTGTTCCCCTTCTATGTACCCCGGGCAATTACAACAAAGGAAGCCTCTACCTTTGGATAGATCAAAGTTCAGGGAACTCACCTCCTCCTCTTCTACCGCCTGTCTGCTGTAGGTGAACGCTTGATGGGGAATCCCAGCGGAATCACAAGCCGGTCCTGACACAGAAGCAGAGGAGTCTCCTGCCGCACACTCTTGTGTTCAGCGGCGTCATATTCAGCCTCTATTCCCCTCACCTCCTCTCTTGCAGCACCGGTGGGAGAGGAGGGAGAGGGGGTAACGCCAAGAGCCTCGTAAGGCAGAATGTGACCCTGTGCGTAGTCCTCCGCCAGACCCGGCACCTTCTCTCACGCAGCACCGGTGGGAGAGAAGGCAGGGCAAATATTGAAGGACGCAGTGGATCTCAGGTGAGACAAAGTCGCCGGTAGCTCTCTTCTGATTCTTTAGGTTATCATCAGCAAGCAGACGTGGCGGCAGTGGGGGTAAAGGGATCTCCAGCAAAGAGATATGAATTGTCTTGTTAGGGTATAAGGGAGAGCAGGGTAATTTCAGGCAAAATTTACAGTGTTCTTACCTCCTCTCATGCAGTCTCCGCAGGAGAGGGGTGATGGTTAGAAGGTGCAAGCTCTCCGTGATAGTAAAGCAAACAGCAGTAGTAGCAAGCCGGAGTATAGGTCCTTTTCAGCTGACCTTGTTCGTCAGCACAGTGGGTTGGAGTTCCCCTGTTTGGGTCCCAGAGATAATGTTCACGAACTGTCCAGGTAGCAACCCCAGGGGTTGGGGAGGGGCGAAAACCCACCGCCAGCAGCTACGGGACTGGAGTGGAGAGCTCAGCAGCACAAGCTTTGCTCCACCTCCACCAGAACCCACTAGCAGCCTCCAATCTATTCTCAGAGCATGCAATTTTAAGCAACTTTCTAATTTACTCCTAATATCAATTTTTCTTTGTTCTCTTGCTATCTTTATTTGAAAAAGAAAGTCCAGAACCTTGGACAGCAGTTATTTATTGGTGGATGAATGTATCCACCAATCAGCAAGAACAACCCAGGTGGTTCACCAAAATGGGCCGGCATTTAAACTTACATTCTTGCTTTTCAAATAAAGATACCAAGAGAATGAAGAACATTTGCTAATAGGAGAAAATTAGAAAGTTGCTTAAAATTGCATGCGCTATCTGAATCATGAAAGAAAAAATTTGGGTTCAGTATCCCTTTAAGCACTTTAGGTCCAGGATCGGGTGAAAAGTTCCCTCCTTCTTTGTGACCACAAAAAGGTTTGAATAGTATCCCAAACCTCTTTCTGCGATAGGTACCAGGACAATGACCCCTAAGAAGGACAGATCCCGCGCGCACCCCAGAAAGGCTTCCCTCTGTTCTTGTCTAGAAGACAAGTTTGAGAGGAGAAATCTGCTCTTGGGTGGATGAGACTTGAAACCTATCTACTATCCCTGAGCAATGACCTCCAGGACCCATGGATCCTACACGTCCCTGAACCAAGCGTCTGAAAAGCGTGACAGTCTGCCCCCACACGATCCAGCACCGGATCGGGGGCCACCCCTTCATTTAGTCTCGGCGGGCTTCTTACTCTGCTTGGATTTATTCCAGAACTGAGCCGGCTTTCAAGTACTCTTGGTTTGCTCGGGCTTAGCGGAGGGCTTCTGTCATTGGGATTTATCTGAATGAAAGTAACAAAATAAGAACTCTGTCCCTTTCCCTTAGCACCCTTGCCCCCTGTAACAGTGGAGATAATGGAGTCCAGGCCTGGACCAAATAAAATCATTCCCTTAAAAGGGAGGGAGAGAAGTCTAGACTTAGAAGTCATGTCCGCAGACCAGGACTTCAGCCAGAGCGCCTGACAGGTCTGAACTGAAAAACCAGACACCTTAGCATTTAGGCGAATAATCTGCATGTTTGCATCACAGTATTAGAATTAGCAATTCTCAATCCTTTCCTGGATAACGTCGAGAGGACCCTCCACCTCAATCAAAGCCGCTGCCGGTTGAAACAAGTATTCCGTATGTTGGAAAATTTTTCTTAGAAAAGGTTTCCATCTACTTATCCATCGGCTCTCAAGCGGGATAGTAGTACGTTTTGCAAGCGTGAAGATAGCGCCATCCATCTTAGGGGCGGAACCCCACAATTCCAATTGAGAGTCCGGGACTGGGAATAATTTCTTAAAGGAAGGGGAAAAGGAAGATCCAGTTCTGTTCCATTCGTTGTTAATAATGCTCACCATCTTTACAGGTACATGAAAAGTTAACAGTACTACCCTGTCCTCGTACACTATCTAATTTAGGAATCAAAGTTTCATCAGGTAGCTTGGCCTCTGGAACCGCTAATGTAGACAGGACCTCTAGAAAAAAACGTAAGTGTTCAATCTTAAATCTAAAAGCTGGTAACTCCGCAGCAGGAGGCTTAGAGGCAGCAGACTCTGACCCAGAAAGTTCACCCTCTGAAGCCTCAGAATGTGACCCCATCCTCGGATAACTGAGTCAGAACAGATAATTCCAATAAATCACATGATAACCCTGGCAGGAGAGCTATGTTTAACCTTTCGCTTGCGTTTAGCGGGGCAAGGTAAAGCACTGAGGGCCTCAGACACCACGGTTTTTAACTGCGCAGTAAAATCTGATGGTAAAAGGCTCCCTCCAGATGGAGGATTAGGCGTGCTACGGGAAGCTGCATGTGTAGAAGGAGATGACTAATGGATATGCACCTCATGGGACGGCAAGTCCTGAGAGGTGGACGGCTCAGTGGTACTAAAGGGGTTAACCTTCTTAGACCTAATAACGTTTACAAGTCATGTGGAACATAGTTGAGAGGGCGAGCATACCAAGGCCTCCTCACAATATAAACAGGTATTACTATTTGGAATAGAGGGAGTACCCTCTAGTATCTCAGAATCATCCATAGCTTAAGCTAATGACAGTAGGACACAGACAATAAAAAAAAAATCTTTTTTTATTTCTCAAAAAACAGCACCTTTATACGCCCAATGGCTGGGGCACTCACCACCTCCAAGACCCAGATATAACAGAGAAAAGGCGTCTTCTCCAACAGCCAGCTCGGTCAGGAAAGAGGAAATGAAAGCAAGACCACTCCCGGGTCACATGGTGCGCAGGTCCGCCCCTGCTATGAGAAAAAACGCGCCAAACTACAAGCTGTAGTAAAAACCTGTGCGTTCCAGCCATATAACAGTCTATGAGCCCAATAAATCTCACACATAAAGCAGCAAAAAATCAAAGCATCACATTTGATTAATCCCCACTGTTCAATAATCCCCCTCAGGAGATATTAACCCATGATTCTATTAAGATAAAAGGAGCCACGCTGTGACCCTGTCTTCTAGCGTTTTCATCATATGTAAAAAATTGAAACGAGCCGTGCGCTCGCATATTAACCACCTAGAGCTGCGACGTACTCAAGAGAATCTCACAAGACTCAAACAGTTATTTTATTATAAAGGTAACAGGGCTGATACATTATTAGCTAACAAATTGCGCCAGCGGAACAGCACATCTTGCATACACCAAATCTTTCACAACAATACGACCCACAAACTCCCCTCACAGATAGGGGACTGCTTCTCAGACTACTATTCCAAACTCTACAACCTTGAGAGTACAGAAATTAAAACCCCCGCCTCCACACAACAGATCAGAAAATTTCTTGATTCCCTAAATCTACCATCCCTAACAACGGAACAACAAGAGTCTTTGACTAACCCGTTCACCCAGCTGGAAATTAAGCAGGTTATCCAGCGTCTCAAATCCCTTAAGGCCCCTGGTCCAGACGGATTCCCCGCACAGTTCTACAAAACATATAGTCAAGAACTGATGCCGTTGCTCCTTAGGTTCTTTAACAAGGCCAGACAAGAAGGAAGCTTTAAGAGAGAATTCTTGGAGGCTGAGATCATTATGATCCCTAAGCCAAACAAAGACCCCTCCTATTGCCCCAACTATAGGCCTATCTCGCTTATAAATGTGGATATAAAAATCTACTCCAAGCTTCTCGCTAACCGAATATGCAAACTCCTGCCTACCCTAGTCAATCCAGACCAAGTAGGGTTTATACATAACCGTGAGGGCCTGGATAACACCAGGCGCCTTATTAATATTGTTTGCGAATCGACAAGAATGAACAAGCCTTTCTCGATTATCTCCCTTGATGCCGAGAAGGCCTTTGATAGAGTTCGATGGAGCTACCTCTGGGAGACTCTCAACGCTTTTAAATTCCCCTCTGACATACGCATCGCGATCCAAGCTCTATATTCCAACCCCACGGCAGCGGTCAGGGGGGTCGGGTTCCATTCTTCTCCATTCCCCATTTTTAATGGTACGAGGCAAGGTTGCCCACTCTCCCCGCTCCTGTTCGCTCTCGCAATCGAGCCGTTAGCGGAAACAATACGCACTAACAAGGACTTAGTGGGAATTACACTTTCTGGCTCCAAACACCACATCGCCTTATTTGCAGACGATGTGACGGTGTTCTCTGCGGACCCACTTCACACAATCCCTAGACTCCTGGAAATCCTAGAGGCCTTTGGCTCTCTTTCCTTCTACAAGCTTAACGCCCCCAAAACAGAAATCTACTGGTGGGGTTTCCCCCAAAACTATGTCTCAACCCTCCAAAAGCAATTTGACTTCAAATGGTCTAGCAAATGGATCACCCATCTCGGTGTCAAAATCTCTAATGACCTGAAACGGATGGTCAAGGATAACTTTACACCCCTGCTGGCAGATCTGCGAGCATTAAAAAATGTCTGGGATCACAAGAGCATTTCTTGGATGGGCCGTATAGCTTCCCTTAAGATGTTGTTCCTTCCGCAGCTCACCTATCTGTTTAGATGCCTCCCAATTAGGATACCCACTCACCTTCTACTACAATTCCAAAGTGAGTGCACAAAATTTATCTGGCAGAACAAAACCCCCAGAATAGCTCATAAAACCCTTCAGTTTGCAGTCCAATTAGGGGGTCTGGCTTCCCCATCCATAGTGAAGTACTACGAGGGAGCCATGCTCACGCACATCTCTCAGTGGGGAGTCCTTCATTCGCAAGACAGGTGGAGAGACATTGAACAAGCTTCATTGCCCTTCGATATTTACCTAAGGGACCTAATCTGGACCCCGGTCCATAGCCGTAGAACCCTGAACATACACAATTATGTAGTTCTGGAATGCCTGGCAATCTGGGATAAGATTCGGCACCGCAAACTGATTGCGCCGCACCCTTCCCCGATAACTTCTATTCCAGGTCTCTTCACAGGCCTTCCTGAAACACACCCCAACACGTGGGCTCGGATAGGCGTAAAGCAAGTTTCAGACTTTTGGTCTGAGACCAGTGGGGATGGTTATCTCTCATTGTCCAAGGACAGACCTCGTGAAGACATTCCGTCCTATCTCCACTTCGAACTTACTAGGATCAAGAGTTTCCTTTCTAGCTGGGGATTTTTCCCCTCCACTCCGCGTCAGCTCACCCCATGGGAGTCTGTGTGGAAGGGAGGGCGTAGACTCCACAAGCCCCTCTCGAGACATTATAGTCTGCTGGAGGGTACTGTGCCCCCAGACCTGGCCCCACACTTGCGTAAGTGGGACACTATTCTTCACACTCGAATCTCGGCTAACACTTGGCAAGGGTCCCTCACCCTAACCAAAAAATCATTGCATTGTGTGACAATGTTCGAAACACATTATAAAGTCATTTCTCAATGGTATCTGGTCCCAACGCGATTGTCCAAGATGTTTACGACGTCTTCTCCACAATGTTGGAGGGACTGCGGTTCCCAGGGAAGCATGCTCCACATATGGTGGGAATGCCCCAGACTGACCCCTCTGTGGAACATATGCTTCCGCACTCTGTCTGCTCTCAAGATTCACCTACCCAAAAGCCCTGCCACAGCGCTTCTACATCTAAATTTACACGTTCTCCCCAAACATCAGCAGATCTTCTGCGTTTATCTCTTGTCATCAGTTAAAACTAACATTGCCAGACGCTGGAAGAAAGCATCTCCCCCTAGTTGGCCTGATATTCTCAAAACAATGGCTTACTTACAAGCTATGGAAAGAGACATATTCTATAGTCTGGACAGAAGCGACATCTTTGAAATGGTTTGGGCTGACTGGACGGACACACATGACACCACTTGGCTCCCCCAGATTAGAGTATAAGAACCTATGCTTCGTCTACTCTAGACGATTCCCGATAGGAATCCCCCCCCCTCTTCCACCCTTATAGATGTGCCCCCCTTCCCCCCCCCCCTCCCCACCCTCCTTTGATAATCTCTCAGAAATGTACCGACTTCTACCTCTGATACTTGAATGCTTCAATTGTATCTTTTTATACTCAAGTACTCCTTTTTATGTTATGTACTATGATGTGTAGGGGCCCTGCGAGTCCCCAATTACTGTTATATTTTGTTAAAACGAATAAAAATTATAAAAAAAAAAAAAAAAAAATTGAAACGATCTTACCATCTACTTAAAACTCCAGTTCCATATCGAAGGGCAGATACCCTTCCCAAAGAACTACTCCGAACCTTCTGACACTTCTCTGAAGAGAGGTATTTAAGCCTTTGGCTGGGGTGTCTTTGCCTCTTCCTGGTGGTCAGGTTCAGTATTTCCCCAACAGTAAGGAATGATGCCGTGGACTCTCCTTATATTAAGAAGGAAATGTATAGTTTAATCTTAGTTTTTTTTTTTTTATTTCACAGGTAAGTTTTTATTTATTTTAAGATAGTTATATTGTAAATTTAATTTAAAGTATAGAGGATAGTTAGGTTTAGGGATTAATAGTTTTATTATAATAGTAGCGATGTGGAGGGGCGACTGTTTAGGGGTTAATAGATTTATTATAGTAGTAGCAATGTGGGGGGCCAGCGGTTTAGGCGTTAATAAATTTATTTAGTGTTGGTGATGTGGGGGGCCATCTGTTTAGGGGTTACAAGGTTTATTTATTGTTGGCGGGCGATGTTGGGGGGACAGTGGTTTAGGGGTTAATAACTTTAAATAGTGTCAGTGATGTTGGGGCAGCGGATTAGGGGTATTTAGAATAGGGGTTTATGTTAGAGTGTTAGATTTTAATGTAACTTTACTTTCCCCATAGACATCAATGGGGTTGCGTTACAGCGATGTACATTCCGCGATCACAATCGAACACTTTCTCCCCATTGATGTCTATGGGGGAAAGTGTGCACGAGCACGTAAACACAGGCCTTGGCTTTTGTACGGTATGGAGCATATCGCACCATAACACACAGCACAAGGAGGTTTTTCAGTCATTTGTAATGGCAGCGCTAAGGAAAGTGCGTTAATTTACGCACCCAGTTTAGCGCTCAACTTGTAATATTGCCCAATTAAAGATAGCAAGTTTAACCTTTTAACTGCTGAGCCATTTCATACCCTTGTGCTGCAGAGGTTTTCAGTTTTTTTGGGTTCATTTTTGCGTTCATCCCCACATATATCACAATCACCACAAATAACAGGTGAGTTTTCATCTATGTGTTTTAAGGAATTTAAACTTTAACTTCCCTACACAGTAATACCCAATAAACACTTTCCCACAGATATCCTTTATTTCACTTTACCCCTATGTAATAATAATAATGACAGACAGATTTTTGGCGTTGGAAAAGGTCACATATTTATTAATTTAATACTATCATTTTGTCTTTATGGCGGAATTTTTTAGCGATCCTCATAAACTGTCAACTAATAAAACAAAAAACATAATTTATGTAAGAACTTACCTGATAAATTCATTTCTTTCATAGTGGCAAGAGTCCATGAGCTATTGACGTATGGGATATACATTCCTACCAGGAGGGAGCAAAGTTTCCCAAACCTCAAAATGCCTATAAATACACCTCCCACCACACACATACTTCAGTTTTAACGTATAGTCAAGTAGTGAGGTGTAAAAAGCATACAAAAAAGAGAAACTGGAAAAAAATAATGTGCTTTTATACAAAAAATCATAACCACCAAAAAATAGGGTGGGTCTCATAGACTCTTGCCACTATGAAAGAAATGAATTTATCAGGTAAGCACTTACATAAATTATGTTTTCTTTCATGTAAGTGGCAAGAGTCCATGATCTAGTGACGTATGGGATACAATACCGAAGATGTGGAAATCACTAGAGAGGGAGGGATAAAAAAACAACTGCTACTTACGCTGAAAAAATTAAATCCAAATAATAAATACGTTTTCTTAAATTTTAAAAAACTCAAAACATAGGCAAAGGTAATCAAACTGAGACTGCTTCTGAAGAAGCAAATACATCAAAATGGTAAAATTTAGTAAATGCATGCAAAGAAGACCAAGTTGTTGCTTTGCAAATCTGATCAATTGAAGCTCCATTCTTAAAAGGCCAAGAAGTGGCAACTGATCTAGTAAAATGAGCTGTAATTCTCTGATGCGGAGACAGCCCCGCCTCCAAATAAGCCTTGTGAATCAAAAGTTTCAACCAAGATGCCAACGAAATGGCAGAGGCTTTCTGACCTTTCCTGGAACAAGAGAAAATAACAAATAGACTAGAAGTCTTTCTGAAATCCTTAGTATCTTAAACATAGTATTTTAAAGCTCTTACCACATCCAAAGAATGAACAGATCTCTAAAGAGAATTCTTAGGATTAGGACACAAAGAAGGAACAACAATTTCCCTACTAATGTTGTTAGAGTTCACAACTTTAGGCAAAAAAATTAAACGAAGTCCGTAAAACCGCTTTATCTTGATGAAATATCAGATAAGGAGACTCACAAGAGAGTCGACAACTCAGAAACTCTTCTAGCAGAAAAAATAGCCAAAAAAAACCATAATTTATGCTTACCTGATAAATTTATTTCTCTTGTAGTGTAGTCAGTCCACGGGTCATCCATTACTTATGGGATTATATCTCTTCCCCAACAGGAAGTTGCAAGAGGATCACCCAAGCAGAGCTGCTATATAGCTCCTCCCCTCACATGTCATATCCAGTCATTCGACCGAAACAAGACGAGAAAGGAGAAACCATAGGGTGCAGTGGTGACTGGAGTTTAATTAAAATTTAGATCTGCCTTAAAAGACAGGGCGGGCCGTGGACTGACTACACTACAAGAGAAATAAATTTATCAGGTAAGCATAAATTATGTTTTCTCTTGTTAAGTGTAGTCAGTCCACGGGTCATCCATTACTTATGGGATACCAATACCAAAGCTAAAGTACACGGATGAAGGGAGGGACAAGGCAGGAACTTTAAACGGAGGGAACCACTGCCTGAAGTACCTTTCTCCCAAAAATAGCCTCCGAAGAAGCAAAAGTGTCAAATTTGTAAAATTTTGAAAAAGTGTGAACCGAAGACCAAGTCGCAGCCTTGCAAATCTGTTCAACAGAAGCCTCATTTTTAAAGGCCCAGGTGGAAGCCACAGCTCTAGTAGAATGAGCTGTAATTCTTTCAGGAGGCTGCTGTCCAGCAGTCTCATAGGCTAAACGTATTATGCTACGAAGCCAAAAGGAGAGAGAGGTAGCCGAAGTCTTTTGACCTCTCCTCTGTCCAGAGTAAACGACAAACAGGGAAGAAGTTTGACGAAAATCTTTAGTTGCCTGCAAATAGAACTTCAGGGCACGGACTACGTCCAGATTATGCAAAAGTCGTTCCTTCTTTGAAGAAGGGTTAGGACACAATGATGGAACAACAATCTCTTGATTGATATTCCTGTTAGAAACTACCTTAGGTAAGAACCCAGGTTTAGTACGCAGAACTACCTTGTCTGAATGAAAAATCAGATAAGGAGAATCACAATGTAAGGCAGATAACTCAGAGACTCTTCGAGCCGAGGAAATAGCCATCAAAAACAGAACTTTCCAAGATAACAGCTTGATATCAATGGAATGAAGGGGTTCAAATGGAACGCCTTGCAGAACGTTAAGAACTAAGTTTAAGCTCCACGGCGGAGCAACAGTCTTAAACACAGGCTTAATCCTAGCCAAAGCCTGACAAAAAGCCTGAATGTCTGGAATTTCTGCCAGACGCTTGTGTAGAAGAATAGACAGAGCAGAAATCTGTCCCTTTAACGAACTAGCGGATAAGCCCTTTTCTAAACCCTCTTGTAGAAAAGACAATATCCTAGGAATCCTAACCTTACTCCATGAGTAACTCTTGGATTCGCACCAATATAAATATTTACGCCATATCTTATGGTAAATTCTTCTGGTAACAGGTTTCCTAGCCTGTATTAAGGTATCAATAACCGACTCCGAGAAGCCACGCTTTGATAGAATCAAGCGTTCAATCTCCATGCAGTCAGCCTCAGAGAAATTAGATTTGGATGGTTGAAAGGACCCTGAATTAGAAGGTCCTGCCTCAGAGGCAAAGACCATGGTGGACAGGATGACATGTCCACTAGGTCTGCATACCAGGTCCTGCGTGGCCATGCAGGCGCTATCAGAATCACTGATGCTCTCTCCTGTTTGATCTTGGCAATCAGTCGAGGAAGCATCGGAAATGGTGGAAACACATAAGCCATGTTGAAGACCCAAGGGGCTGTCAGAGCATTATCAGCACCGCTCCCGGGTCCCTGGACCTGGATCCGTACCAAGGAAGCTTGGCGTTCTGGCGAGACGCCATGAGATCCAGATCTGGTTTGCCCCAACGATGAATCAGTTGAGCGAAGACCTCCGGATGAAGTTCCCACTCCCCCGGATGAAAAGTCTGGCGACTTAGAAAATCCGCCTCCCAGTTCTCCACGCCTGGGATGTAGATCACTGACAGGTGGCAAGAGTGAGACTCTGCCCAGCGAATTATCTTTGAGACTTCCAACATCGCTAGGGAACTCCTGGTTCCCCCTTGATGATTGATGTAAGCCACAGTCGTGATGTTGTCCGACTGAAATCTGATGAACCTCAGAGTTGCTAACTGAGGCCAAGCTAGAAGAGCATTGAATATTGCTCTTAACTCCAGAATATTTATTGGAAGGAGTTTCTCCTCCTGAGTCCATGATCCCTGAGCCTTCAGGGAATTCCAGACTGCGCCTCAACA
This sequence comes from Bombina bombina, assembly GCF_027579735.1. Lineage (NCBI taxonomy): Eukaryota > Metazoa > Chordata > Amphibia > Anura > Bombinatoridae > Bombina > Bombina bombina. The sequence continues at coordinate 800,166,576 of NC_069502.1, read as the reverse complement.
TAGAAGGCTGGCGTCTGTTGTTACAATCGTCCAATCTGGCCTGCGAAAGGTCATCCCCTTGGACAGGTGGGGCCGAGAAAGCCACCATAGAAGAGAATGTCTGGTCTCTTGATCCAGATTTAGTAGAGGGGACAAATCTGAGTAATCCCCATTCCACTGACTTAGCATGCACAATTGCAGCGGTCTGAGATGCAGGCGCGCAAATGGTACTATGTCCATTGCCGCTACCATTAAGCCGATTACTTCCATGCACTGAGCTACTGACGGGTGTGGAATGGAATGAAGGGCACGGCAAGCATTTAGAAGTTTTGATAACCTGGCCTCCGTCAGGTAAATTTTCATCTCTACCGAATCTATAAGAGTCCCTAGGAAGGGAACCCTTGTGAGTGGTAATAGAGAACTCTTTTCCACGTTCACCTTCCACCCATGCCAGAACTATCTCTGTATGAGATTTGGCAGTTTGAAAACTTGACGCTTGTATCAGAATGTCGTCTAGGTACGGAGCCACCGCTATGCCTCGCGGTCTTAGTACCGCCAGAAGTGAGCCCAGAACCTTTGTAAAGATTCTTGGAGCCGTAGCTAACCCGAAGGGAAGAGCTACAAACTGGTAATGCCTGTCTAGGAAGGCAAATCTTAGGTACCGATAATGATCCTTGTGAATCGGTATGTGAAGGTAGGCATCCTTTAAGTCCACAGTGGTCATGTACTGACCCTCTTGGATCATGGGTAGGATGGTTCGAATAGTTTCCATTTTGAATGATGGAACTCTTAGGAATTTGTTTAGGATTTTTAAGTCCAAGATTGGTCTGAAGGTTCCCTCTTTCTTGGGAACCACAAATAGATTTGAATAGAATCCTTGCCCGTGTTCCGTCCGCGGAACTGGGTGGATCACCCCCATTAGTAAGAGGTCTTGTACACAGCGTAGCAACGCCTCTTTCTTTATTTGGTTTGCTGATAACCTTGAAAGATGAAATCTCCCTTGTGGAGGAGAAGCTTTGAAGTCCAGAAGATATCCCTGAGATATGATCTCCAACGCCCAGGGATCCTGGACATCTCTTGCCCAAGCCTGGGCGAAGAGAGAAAGTCTGCCCCCCACTAGATCCGTTTCCGGATAGGGGGCCCTCTCTTCATGCTGTCTTAGGGGCAGCAGCAGGTTTTCTGGCCTGCTTGCCCTTGTTCCAGGACTGGTTAGTTTTCCAGCCCTGTCTGTAACGAGCAACAGCTCCTTCCTGTTTTGGAGCGGAGGAAGTTGATGCTGCTCCTGCCTTGAGGTTACGAAAGGCACGAAAATTAGACTGTTTGGCCTTTGATTTGGCCCTGTCCTGAGGCAGAGCATGGTCCTTACCTCCCGTAATGTCAGCGATAATTTCTTTCAAGCCGGGCCCGAATAAAGTCTGCCCTTTGAAAGGAATATTAAGCAATTTAGATTTAGAAGTCACGTCAGCTGACCAGGATTTAAGCCATAGCGCCTTAAGTTTGGTTAAATGTACGACGGCATCAGAAACAAATGCGTTAGCTAGCTTAAGTGCTCTAAGCTTGTTCATAATTTCATCCAATGGAGCTGTGCGAATGGCCTCTTCCAGAGACTCAAACCAGAATGCCGCCGCAGCAGTGACAGGCGCAATGCATGCAAGGGGCTGTAAGATAAAACCTTGTTGAACAAACATTTTCTTAAGGTAACCTTCTAATTTTTTATCCATTGGATCTGAAAAGGCACAACTATCCTCCACCGGGATAGTGGTACGCTTAGCTAAAGTAGAAACTGCTCCCTCCACCTTAGGGACCGTCTGCCATAAGTCTCGTGTGGTGGCGTCTATAGGAAAAAGTTTCCTAAATATGGGAGGAGGGGAAAAAGGCACACCGGGTCTATCCCACTCCTTGCTAATAATCTCTGTAAGCCTTTTAGGTATAGGAAACACGTCAGTACACACCGGTACCGCATAGTATCTATCCAACCTACATAATTTTTCTGGAATTGCAACCGTGTTACAATCATTCAGAGCCGCTAATACCTCCCCTAGCAATATGCAGAGGTTCTCAAGCTTAAATTTAAAATTAGAAATCTCTGAATCCAGTCTCCCTGGATCAGATCCGTCACCCACAGAATGAAGCTCTCCGTCTTCATGTTCTGCAAATTGTGACGCAGTATCGGACATGGCTCTCACATCATCAGCGCGCTCTGTCCTTAACCCAGAGCTATCACGCTTGCCTCTTAATTCTGGCAATTTAGATAATACTTCTGTCATAACAGTAGCCATGTCTTGCAAAGTGATTTGTAAGGGCCTCCCTGATGTACTTGGCGCCACAAAATCACGCACCTCCTGAGCGGGAGGCGAAGGTACTGACACGTGAGGAGAGTTAGTCGGCATAACTTCCCCCTCGTTGTCTGGTGATAATTTCTTTACATGTAAAGACTGACTTTTATTTAAAGTTACATCAATGCATTTAGTACACAACTTTCTATGGGGCTCCACATTGGCCTTCATACATAGTGAACAAACAGATTCATCTGTGTCAGACATGTTTAAACAGACTAGCAATGAGACTAGCAAGCTTGGAAAATACTTTTCAAATAAATTTACAAGCAATATAAAAAACGCTACTGTGCCTTTAAGAAGCACAAAAAGCTGTCACAGTTGAAATAACAATGAACCAAATTAGTTATAGCAACCAAATTTTCACAGTAAATGTATTAAGTTAGCAAAGGATTGCACCCACCAGCAAATGGATGATTAACCCCTTAATACCCAAAAAACATAATTTATGTAAGAACTTGATAAATTAATTTCTTTCATATTAGCAAGAGTCCATGAGCTAGTGACGTATGGGATATACATTCCTACCAGGAGGGGCAAAGTTTCCCAAACCTTAAAATGCCTATAAATACACCCCTCATCACACCCACAATTCAGTTTAACGAATAGCCAAGAAGTGGGGTGATAAGAAAAAAGTGCGAAAGCATATAAAATAAGGAATTGGAATAATTGTGCTTTATATAAAAAAATCATAACCACCACAAAAAAGGGCGGGCCTCATGGACTCTTGCTAATATGAAAGAAATGAATTTATCAGGTAAGTTCTTACATAAATTATGTTTTCTTTCATGTAATTAGCAAGAGTCCATGAGCTAGTGACGTATGGGATAATGACTACCCAAGATGTGGATCTTTCCACGCAAGAGTCACTAGAGAGGGAGGGATAAAATAAAGACAGCCAATTCCTGCTGAAAATAATCCACACCCAAAATAAAGTTTAATGAAAAACTTAATCAGAAGATTCAAACTGAAACCGCTGCCTGAAGTACTTTTCTACCAAAAACTGCTTCAGAAGAAGAAAATACATCAAAATGGTAGAATTTAGTAAAAGTATGCAAAGAGGACCAAGTTGCTGCTTTGCAAATCTGATCAACCGAAGCTTCATTCCTAAACGCCCAGGAAGTAGAAACTGACCTAGTAGAATGAGCTGTAATCCTTTGAGGCGGAGTTTTACCCGACTCGACATAGGCATGATGAATTAAAGATTTCAACCAAGATGCCAAAGAAATGGCAGAAGCTTTCTGGCCTTTTCTAGAACCGGAAAAGATAACAAATAGACTAGAAGTCTTTCGGAAAGACTTAGTAGCTTCAACATAATATTTCAAAGCTCTAACAACATCCAAAGAATGCAACGATTTCTCCTTAGAATTCTTAGGATTAGGACATAATGAAGGAACCACAATTTCTCTACTAATGTTGTTGGAATTCACAACCTTAGGTAAAAATTCAAAAGAAGTTCGCAACACCGCCTTATCCTGATGAAAAATCAGAAAAGGAGACTCACAAGAAAGAGCAGATAATTCAGAGACTCTTCTGGCAGAAGAGATCGCCAAAAGGAACAAAACTTTCCAAGAAAGTAATTTAATGTCCAATGAATGCATGGGTTCAAAAGGAGGAGCTTGAAGAGCCCCCAGAACCAAATTCAAACTCCAAGGAGGAGAAATTGACTTAATGACAGGTTTTATACGAACCAAAGCTTGTACAAAACAATGAATATCAGGAAGATTAGCAATCTTTCTGTGAAAAAGAACAGAAAGAGCAGAGATTTGTCCTTTCAAAGAACTTGCGGATAAACCTTTATCTAAACCATCCTGAAGAAACTGTAAAATTCTCGGAATTCTAAAAGAATACCAAGAAAAATGATGAGAAAGACACCAAGAAAACAGAATTTATGTTTACCTGATAAATTGCTTTCTCCAACGGTGTGTCCGGTCCACGGCGTCATCCTTACTTGTGGGATATTCTCCTCCCCAACAGGAAATGGCAAAGAGCCCAGCAAAGCTGGTCACATGATCCCTCCTAGGCTCCGCCTTCCCCAGTCATTCGACCGACGTAAAGGAGGAATATTTGCATAGGAGAAATCATATGATACCGTGGTGACTGTAGTTAGAGAAATTAAATCATCAGACCTGATTAAAAAACCAGGGCGGGCCGTGGACCGGACAAACCGTTGGAGAAAGCAATTTATCAGGTAAACATAAATTCTGTTTTCTCCAACATAGGTGTGTCCGGTCCACGGCGTCATCCTTACTTGTGGGAACCAATACCAAAGCTTTAGGACACGGATGATGGGAGGGAGCAAATCAGGTCACCTAGATGGAAGGCACCACGGTTTGCAAAACCTTTCTCCCAAAAATAGCCTCAGAAGAAGCAAAAGTATCAAATTTGTAAAATTTGGTAAAAGTGTGCAGTGAAGACCAAGTCGCTGCCTTACATATCTGATCAACAGAAGCCTCGTTCTTGAAGGCCCATGTGGAAGCCACAGCCCTAGTGGAATGAGCTGTGATTCTTTCAGGAGGCTGCCGTCCGGCAGTCTCATAAGCCAATCTGATGATGCTTTTAAGCCAAAAAGAGAGAGAGGTAGCAGTTGCTTTTTGACCTCTCCTTTTACCAGAATAAACAACAAACAAGGAAGATGTTTGTCTGAAATCCTTTGTAGCCTCTAAATAGAATTTTAGAGCCCGAACTACATCCAAATTGTGCAACAAACGTTCCTTCTTTGAAACTGGATTCGGACACAAAGAAGGCACAACTATCTCCTGGTTAATATTTTTGTTAGAAACAACTTTCGGAAGAAAACCAGGTTTAGTACGCAAAACCACCTTATCTGCATGGAACACCAGATAAGGAGGAGAACACTGCAGAGCAGATAACTCTGAAACTCTTCTAGCAGAAGAAATTGCAACCAAAAACAAAACTTTCCAAGATAATAACTTAATATCTACGGAATGTAAGGGTTCAAACGGAACCCCTGAAGAACTGAAAGAACTAAATTGAGACTCCAAGGAGGAGTCAAAGGTTTGTAAACAGGCTTGATTCTAACCAGAGCCTGAACAAAAGCCTGAACATCTGGCACAGCCGCCAGCTTCTTGTGAAGTAAAACAGATAAAGCAGAAATCTGTCCCTTCAAAGAACTTGCAGATAATCCTTTCTCCAAACCCTCTTGTAGAAAGGATAGAATCTTAGGAATTTTTACCCTGTTCCATGGGAATCCTTTCGATTCGCACCAACATATATATTTCTTCCATACTTTATGGTAAATTTTTCTAGTTACAGGCTTTCTAGCCTGAATAAGAGTATCAATGACAGAATCTGAGAACCCACGCTTTGATAAAATCAAGCGTTCAATCTCCAAGCAGTCAGTTGGAGTGATGCCAGATTCGGATGTTCGAACGGACCTTGAACAAGAAGGTCCCGTCTCAAAGGTAGCTTCCATGGTGGAGCCGATGACATATTCACCAGGTCTGCATACCAAGTTCTGCGTGGCCACGCAGGAGCTATCAAGATCACCGAAGCCCTCTCTTGATTGATCCTGGCTACCAGCCTGGGAATGAGAGGAAACGGTGGGAACACATAAGCTAGGTTGAAGGTCCAGGGCGCTACTAGTGCATCTACTAGAGTCGCCTTGGGATCCCTGGATCTGGACCCGTAGCAAGGAACCTTGAAGTTCTGACGAGACGCCATCAGATCCATGTCTGGAATGCCCCATAATTGAGTTATTTGGGCAAAGATTTCCGGATGGAGTTCCCACTCCCCCGGATGAAATGTCTGACGACTCAGAAAATCCGCTTCCCAATTTTCCACTCCTGGGATGTGGATTGCAGACAAGTGGCAGGAGTGAAGCTCCGCCCATTGAATTACTTTGGTCACTTCTTCCATCGCCAGGGAACTCCTTGTTCCCCCCTGATGGTTGATATATGCAACAGTCGTCATGTTGTCTGATTGAAACCTTATGAATTTGGCCTTTGCTAGTTGAGGCCAAGCCTTGAGAGCATTGAATATCGCTCTCAGTTCCAGAATGTTTATCGGGAGAAGAGATTCTTCCCGAGACCATAGACCCTGAGCCTTCAGGTGTTTCCAGACCGCGCCCCAGCCCACCAGGCTGGCGTCGGTCGTTACAATGACCCACTCTGGTCTTCTGAAGCTCATCCCTTGGGACAGGTTGTCCAGGGTCAGCCACCAACGGAGTGAATCTCTGGTCCTCTGATCTACTTGGATCGTCGGGGACAAATCTGTATAATCCCCATTCCACTGTCTGAGCATGCACAGTTGTAATGGTCTTAGATGAATTCGCGCAAAAGGAACTATGTCCATTGCCGCAACCATCAAACCTATTACTTCCATGCACTGCGCTATGGAAGGAAGAAGAACAGAATGAAGTACTTGACAAGAGCTTAGAAGTTTTGATTTTCTGGCTTCTGTCAGAAAAATCTTCATTTCCAAGGAGTCTATTATTGTTCCCAAGAAGGGAACTCTTGTTGACGGGAATAGAGAACTTTTTTCTACGTTCACTTTCCACCCGTGAGATCTGAGAAAGGCTAGGACAATGTCCGTATGAGCCTTTGCTTGTGGTAGAAACGACGCTTGAATCAATATGTCGTCCAAGTAGGGTACTACTGCAATGCCCCTTGGCCTTAGCACCGCTAGAAGGGACCCTAGTACCTTTGTGAAAATTCTTGGAGCAGTGGCTAGTCCGAATGGAAGTGCCACAAACTGGTAATGCTTGTCCAGAAAGGCGAATCTTAGGAACCGATGATGTTCCTTGTGGATAGGAATATGTAGATACGCATCCTTTAAATCCACCGTGGTCATGAGTTGACCTTCCTGGATGGTAGGAAGAATTGTCCGAATGGTTTCCATCTTGAACGATGGGACCTTGAGAAATTTGTTTAGGATCTTGAGATCCAAAATTGGCCTGAATGTTCCCTCTTTTTTGGGAACTATGAACAGGTTGGAGTAAAACCCCATCCCTTGTTCTCCTAATGGAACAGGATGAATCACTCCCATTTTTAACAGGTCTTCTACACAATGTAAGAATGCCTGTCTTTTTATTTGGTCTGAAGACAATCGAGACCTGTGGAACCTTCCCCTTGGGGGTAGTTCCTTGAATTCCAGGAGATAACCTTGAGAAACTATTTCTAGCGCCCAAGGATCCTGAACATCTCTTGCCCAAGCCTGAGCGAAGAGAGAGAGTCTGCCCCCCACCAGATCCGGTCCCGGATCGGGGGCCAGCATCTCATGCTGTCTTGGTAGCGGTAGCGGGCTTCTTGGCCTGCTTACTTTTGTTCCAGCCTTGCATCGGTCTCCAGGCTGGCTTGGTTTGAGAAGAATTACCCTCTTGCTTAGAGGATGTAGAATTTGAGGCTGGTCCGTTTCTGCGAAAGGGACGAAAATTTGTTTTATTTTTAGCCTTAAAAGACCTATCCTGAGGAAGGGCGTGGCCCTTTCCCCCAGTGATGTCTGAAATAATCTCTTTCAAGTCAGGGCCAAACAGCGTTTTCCCCTTGAAAGGGATGTTAAGCAATCTGTTCTTGGAGGACACATCCGCTGACCAAGACTTCAGCCAAAGCGCTCTGCGCGCCACAATAGCAAAACCTGAATTTTTCGCCGCTAATCTAGCTAATTGCAAAGTGGCGTCTAAGGTAAAAGAGTTAGCCAACTTAAGTGCTTGAACTCTGTCCATAACCTCCTCATAAGAGGATGCTTGATTGAGCGACTTTTCTAGTTCCTCGAACCAGAAACACGCTGCTGTAGTGACAGGAACAATGCATGAAATTGGTTGTAGAAGGTAACCTTGCTGAACAAACATCTTTTTAAGCAAACCCTCTAATTTTTTATCCATAGGATCTTTGAAAGCACAACTATCTTCTATAGGGATAGTGGTGCGTTTGTTTAGAGTAGAAACCGCCCCCTCGACCTTGGGGACTGTCTGCCATAAGTCCTTCCTGGGGTCGACCATAGGAAATAATTTCTTAAATATAGGGGGAGGGACAAAAGGTATGCCGGGCCTTTCCCATTCTTTATTTACAATGTCCGCCACCCGCTTGGGTATAGGAAAAGCTTCGGGGGGCACCGGGACCTCTAGGAACCTGTCCATCTTACATAATTTCTCTGGAATGACCAAATTGTCACAATCATCCAGAGTAGATAACACCTCCTTAAGCAGAGCGCGGAGATGTTCCAATTTAAATTTAAATGTAATAACGTCAGGTTCAGCTTGTTGAGAAATTTTTCCTGAATCTGAAATTTCTCCCTCAGACAAAACCTCCCTAGCCCCTTCAGACTGGTGTAAGGGCATGTCAGAACCATTATCATCAGCGTCCTCATGCTCTTCAGTATCTAAAACAGAGCAGTCGCGCTTTCGCTGATAAGTGGGCATTTTGGCTAAAATGTTTTTAATAGAATTATCCATTACAGCCGTTAATTGTTGCATAGTAAGGAGGATTGGCGCACTAGATTCACTAGGGACCTCCTGAGTGGGCAAGACTGGTGTAGACATAGAAGGAGATGATGCAGTACCATGCTTACTCCCCTCACTTAAGGAATCATTTTGGGCAACATTATTATCAGTGGCATCATTGTCCCTACTTTGTTTGTCACATTCATCACATATATTTAAATGGAGAGGAACCTTGGCTTCCGAACATACAGAACATCGTCTATCTGATAGTTCAGACATGTTAATAGGCATAAACTTGATAACAAAGCACAAAAAACGTTTTAAAATAAAACCGTTACTGTCTCTTTAAATTTTAAACTGAACACACTTTTTTACTGATTATACGCAAAAGTATGAAGGAAATGTTCAAAATTCACCAAAATTTCACCACAGTGTCATAAAGCCTTAAAAGTATTGCACACCAAATTTGAAAGCTTTAACTCTTAAAATAACGGAACCGGAGCCGTTTTTACATTTAACCCCTATACAGTCCCTGGTATCTGCTTTGCTGAGACCCAACCAAGCCCAGAGGGGAATACGATACCAAATGACGCCTTCAATAAGCTTTTTCAGTGGATCCGAGCTCCTCACACATGCATCTGCATGCCTTGCTTCTCAAAAATAACTGCGCATTAGTGGCGCGAAAATGAGGCTCTGCCTATGACTAGAAAAGGCCCCCAGTGAAAAAGGTGTCCAATACAGTGCCTGCCGTTTTTTTAATAAAATTCCCAAGATTAAAATAACTCTCCAAAGTTATAAACCATTAAATATGCTTATAAAGTAATCGTTTTGGCCCAGAAAAATGTCTACCAGTCTTTAAAGCCCTTGTGAAGCCCTTTTATTCTTATATTGAAAATTAAGAAAATGGCTTACCGGATCCCATAGGGAAAATGACAGCTTCCAGCATTACCAAGTCTTGTTAGAAATGTGTCATACCTCAAGCAGCCAAAGTCTGCTCACTGTTTCCCCCAACTGAAGTTAATTCCTCTCAACAGTCCTGTGTGGAAACAGCCATCGATTTTAGTAACGGTTGCTAAAATCATTTTCCTCTTACAAACAGAAATCTTCATCTCTTTTCTGTTTCAGAGTAAATAGTACATACCAGCACTATTTTAAAATAACAAACTCTTGATAGAAGAATAAAAACTACATTTAAACACCAAAAAACTCTGAGCCATCTCCGTGGTGATGTTGCCTGTGCAACGGCAAAGAGAATGACTGGGGAAGGCGGAGCCTAGGAGGGATCATGTGACCAGCTTTGCTGGGCTCTTTGCCATTTCCTGTTGGGGAGGAGAATATCCCACAAGTAAGGATGACGCCGTGGACCGGACACACCTATGTTGGAGAAATATAAGTCTTCCAGACTCTATAATATATCTCTCTGGATACAGATTTACGAGCCTGTAACATAGTATTAATCACAGAGTCAGAGAAACCTCTTTGACCAAGAATCAAGCGTTCAATCTCCATACCTTTAAATTTAAGGATTTGAGATCCTGATGGAAAAAAGGACCTTGCAACAGAAGGTCTGGTCTTAGCGGAAGAGTCCACGGATGGCAAGAGGCCATCCGGACAAGATCCGCATACCAAAACCTGTGAGGCCATGCCGGAGCTACCAGCAGAACAAACGAGCATTCCTTCAGAATCTTGGAGATTACTCTTGGAAGAAGAACTAGAGGCGGAAAGATATAGGCAGGATGATACTTCCAAGGAAGTGATAATGCATCCACTGCTTCCGCCTGAGGATCCCGGGATCTGGACAGATACCTGGGAAGTTTCTTGTTTAGATGAGACGCCATCAGATCTATTTCTGGAAGCTCCCACATTTGAACAATCTGAAGAAATACCTCTGGGTGAAGAGACCATTCGCCCGGATGCAACGTTTGGCGACTGAGATAATCCGCTTCCCAATTGTCTATACCTGGGATATGAACCGCAGAGATTAGACAGGAGCTGGATTCCGCCCAAACCAGAATTCGAGATACTTCTTTCATAGCCAGAGGACTGTGAGTCCCTCCTTGATGATTGATGTATGCCACAGTTGTGACATTGTCTGTCTGAAAACAAATGAACGATTCTCTCTTCAGAAGAGGCCAAGACTGAAGAGCTCTGAAAATTGCACGGAGTTCCAAAATATTGATCGGTAATCTCACCTCCTGAGATTCCCAAACTCCTTGTGCCGTCAGAGATCCCCACACAGCTCCCCAACCTGTAAGACTTGCATCTGTTGAAATTACAGTCCAGGTCGGAAGAACAAAAGAAGCCCCCTGAATTAAACGATGGTGATCTGTCCACCACGTTAGAGAGTGTCGTACAATCGGTTTTAAAGATATTAATTGAGATATCTTTGTGTAATCCCTGCACCATTGATTCAGCATACAGAGCTGAAGAGGTCGCATGTGAAAACGAGCAAAGGGGATCGCGTCCGATGCAGCAGTCATAAGACCTAGAATTTCCATGCATAAGGCTACCGAAGGGAATGATTGTGACTGAAGGTTTCGACAAGCTGAAATCAATTTTAGACGTCTCTTGTCTGTCAAAGACAGAGTCATGGACACTGAATCTATCTGGAAACCCAGAAAGGTTACCCTTGTCTGAGGAATCAATGAACTTTTTAGTGAATTGATCCTCCAACCATGATCTTGAAGAAACAACACAAGTCGATTCGTATGAGATTCTGCTAAATGTAAAGACTGAGCAAGTACCAAGATATCGTCCAAATAAGGAAATACCACAATACCCTGTTCTCTGATTACAGACAGAAGGGCACCGAGAACCTTTGTGAAAATTCTTGGAGCTGTAGCTAGGCCAAACGGCAGAGCCACAAACTGGTAATGCTTGTCCAGAAAAGAGAATCTCAGGAACGGATAATGATCTGGATGAATCGGAATATGCAGATATGCATCCTGTAAATCTATTGTGGACATATAATGCCCTTGCTGAACAAAAGGCAAGATAGTCCTTACAGTTACCATTTTGAACGTTGGTATCCTTACATAACGATTCAATATTTTTAGATCCAGAACTGGTCTGAAGGAATTCTCCTTCTTTGGTACAATGAAGAGATTTGAATAAAACCCCATCCCCTGTTCCAGAACTGGAACTGGCATAATTACTCCAGCCAACTCTAGATCTGAAACACATTTCAGAAATCCTTGAGCTTTCACTGGATTTACTGGGACACGGGAAAGAAAAAATCTCTTTGCAGGAGGTCTTATCTTGAAACCAATTCTGTACCATTCTGAAACAATGTTCTGAATCCAAAGATTGTGAACAGAATTGATCCAAATTTCTTTGAAAAAACGTAACCTGCCCCCTACCAGCTGAGCTGGAATGAGGGCCGCACCTTCATGTGGACTTAGAAGCTGGCTTTGCTTTTCTAGAAGGCTTGGATTTATTCCAGACTGGAGATGGTTTCCAAACTGAAACTGCTCCTGAGGATGAAGGATCAGGCTTTTGTTCTTTGTTGAAACGAAAGGAACGAAAACGATTATTAGCCCTGTTTTTACCCTTAGATTTTTTATCCTGTGGTAAAAAAGTTCCTTTCCCACCAGTAACAGTTGAGATAATAGAATCCAACTGAGAACCAAATAATTTGTTACCCTGGAAAGAAATGGAAAGTAGAGTCGATTTAGAAGACATATCAGCATTCCAAGTTTTAAGCCATAAAGCTCTTCTAGCTAAAATAGCTAGAGACATAAACCTGACATCAACTCTGATAATATAAAAAATGGCATCACAGATAAAATTATTAGCATGTTGAAGAAGAATAATAATATTATGAGAATCATGATCTGTTACTTGTTGCGCTAAAGTTTCCAACCAAAAAGTTGAAGCTGCAGCAACATCAGCCAATGATATAGCAGGTCTAAGAAGATTACCTGAACACAGATAAGCTTTTCTTAGAAAGGAATCAATTTTCCTATCTAAAGGATCCTTAAACGAAGTACCATCTGACGTAGGAATAGTAGTACGTTTAGCAAGGGTAGAAATAGCCCCATCAACTTTAGGGATTTTGTCCCAAAATTCTAATCTGTCAGACGGCACAGGATATAATTGCTTAAAACGTTTAGAAGGAGTAAATGAATTACCCAAATTATTCCATTCTCTGGAAATTACTTCAGAAATAGCACCAGGAACAGGAAAAACTTCTGGAATAACCACAGGAGATTTAAAGACCTTATCTAAACGTTTAGATTTAGTATCAAGAGGACCAAAATCCTCAATTTCTAAAGCAATTAGTACTTCTTTAAGTAAAGAACGAATAAATTCCATTTTAAATAAATATGAAGATTTATCAGCATCAATCTCTGAGACAGAATCCTCTGAACCAGAAGAGTCATTAGAATCAGAATGATGATGTTCATTTAAAAATTCATCTGTATAAAGAGAAGTTTTAAAAGATTTTTTATGTTTACTAGAAGGAGGAATAACAGACATAGCCTTCTTGATGGATTCAGAAACAAAATCTCTTATGTTATCAGGAACATTCTGAACATTAGATGTTGATGGAACTGCAACAGGTAATGGTACATTACTAAAGGAAATATTATCTGCATTAACAAGTTTGTCATGACAATTAATACAAACAACAGCTGGAGGAATAGCTACCAAAAGTTTACAGCAGATACACTTAGCTTTGGTAGTTCCAGCACCAGACAGCGATTTTCCTGAAGTATCTTCTGACTCAGATGCAACGTGAGACATCTTGCAATATGTAAGAGAAAAAACAACATATAAAGCAAAATTGATCAAATTCCTTAAATGACAGTTTCAGGAATGGGAAAAAATGCCAAGGAACAAGCTTCTAGCAACCAGAAGCAAAGAAAAAAGAGACTTAAATAATGTGGAGACAAAAGCGACGCCCATATTTTTTTAGCGCCAAATAAGACGCCCACATTATTTGGCGCCTAAATGCTTTTGGCGCCAAAAATGATGCCACGTCCGGAACGCCGAAATTTTTGGCGCAAAAGAACGTCAAAAATGACGCAACTTCCGGCGACACGTATGACGCCGGAAACAGAAAAGATTTTTTGCGCCAAAAAAGTCTGCGCCAAGAATGACGCAATAAAATGAAGCATTTTCAGCCCCCTGCGAGCCTAACAGCCCACAGGGAAAAAAGTCAAATTTTTTAAGGTAAGAAAAATAATTGATTCAACTGCATTATCCCAAATATGAAACTGACTGTCTGAAAATAAGGAATGTTGAACATCCTGAGTCAAGGCAAATAAATGTTTGAATACATATATTTAGAGCTTTATTAAAAAAGTGCCCAACCATAGCTTAGAGTGTCACAGAAAATAAGATTTACTTACCCCAGGACACTCATCTACATGTTTGTAGAAAGCCAGACCAGTACTGAAACGAAAATCAGCAGAGGTAATGGTATATATATAAGAGTATATCGTCAATCTGAAAAGGGAGGTAAGAGATGAATCTCTACGACCGATAACAGAGAACCTATGAAATAGACCCCGTAGAAGGAGATCACTGCATTAAAAAATAGGCAATACTCTTCTCACATCCCTCTGACATTCACTGCACGCTGAGAGGAAAACCGGGCTCCAACCTGCTGCGGAGCGCATATCAACGTAGAATCTAGCACAAACTTACTTCACCACCTCCATAGGAGGCAAAGTTTGTAAAACTGAATTGTGGGTGTGGTGAGGGGTGTATTTATAGGCATTTTAAGGTTTGGGAAACTTTGTCCCTCCTGGTAGGAATGTATATCCCATACGTCACTAGCTCATGGACTCTTGCTAATTACATGAAAGAAACGGATAACAATTTAATAATTAACGTTTTTATCACAGTCAAACACACTGTCACAGGTCTGCTGTGACTGATTACCTCCCTCAAAATGAATTTTGAAGACCCCTGAGCTCTCTAGAGACGTCCTGGATCATGGAGGATGAAGTAGGAAGATTGTGACTGAATTTTTACTGCGCAAAAAAGCGCTAAAATAGGCCCCTCCCACTCATATTACAACAGTGGGGAAGCTCAGTTAACTGTTTCTATGCATAAACAAAAGTTAGCCATGTGGTAAAAATCATGCCCCAATAAGTTTTATCACCAAGTACCTCACAAAAAACGATTAACATGCCAGTAAACGTTTTGAACATACATTTTAAAAGTTATGAAGTGTTATTAATAAGCCTGCTAAAAGTCGCTTCTACTGCAGTTAAGGCTCATACATTACTTCAGTATTAACAGTATTTTCTAAGTCAAATTCCATTCCCTAGAAAAATACTTCAGTGTACACACACTCATCAGCCTAATACCAGTCGCTACCACTGCATTTAAGGCTGAACTTACATTACATTGGTATCAGCAGTAATTTCTCACTCAATTACATTGCTTAGAAAAATAATTTACTGCACATACCTCGTTTGCAGGGGGGCCCTGCATGATATTCCCCTTTTCTGAAGTTACCTCACTCCTCAGAATGTGCGAGAACAGCCAGTGGATCTTAGTTACGTCTGCTAAGATCATAGAAAACGCAGGCAGATTCTTCTTCTAATGCTGCCTGAGAAACAAACAGCACACTCCGGTGCCATTTAAAATAACAAACTTTTGATTGAAGAAATAAACTAAGTTTAAAAACACCACAGACCTCTCACAACGACCTATCTTTAGTTAGGTTGCAAGAGAATGACTGGGTATGACATGTGAGGGGAGGAGCTATATAGCAGCTCTGCTTGGGTGATCCTCTTGCAACTTCCTGTTGGGGAAGAGATATAATCCCATAAGTAATGGATGACCCGTGGACTGACTACACTTAACAAGAGAAAACACTTTCCAAGAAAGTAGTTTAATATCCAAAGAATGCATAGGCTCAAAAGGAGGATCCTAGAAAAGCATTAAAACCAAATTAAGACTCCAAGGAGGAGAAATAGATTTAATAACAGGTTTGATACGAACCAAAGCCTGAACAAAACAGTGAATATCAGGAAGCTTAGCAATCTTTCTATGAAATAAGACAGAAAGTGCAGAGATTTGTCCCTTCAAAGTATTCGCAGACAAACCCTTATCCAAACCATCCTGAAGACAAATCACGAGAGGAGCACCATGAAAGATAGGTTTTCCAAACCTGATAATAAATATTCTTCTAAACAGACTTACAAGCCTGTAACACTGTTAATTGCTGAGTCAGAGAAACCTCTATGACTAAGAACTAGGTTTTCAAATTCCATACCTTCAAAATTTAGAGATTTGAGATCCTGATGGAAAAACTGCCCTTGAGAGAGAAGATCTGGACTTAAAGGAAGCAGCCAAGGCTGGCAACTGGACATCCGGACAAGATCTGCATACCAAAACCTGTGAGGCCATGCAGGTGCTATCAGAAACACATGAGATTGTTCCAATATGATTTTGGAGCTCGACCTTGGGAGAAGAACTAGAGGTGGAAAAATGTAAGCAGGTTGGTAAAACCAAGGAACTGCCAAAGCATCCACCATCTCTACCTGAGGATCCTTGGACCTGGAAAGATATCTGGGAAGTTTCTTGTTCAAACGAGAGGCCATCAGATCTATTTCTGGAAGACCCCACATCTGAACAATCTGATGAAACACATACGGATGGAGAGACCACTCCCCTGGATACAAAGTCTGACGACTTAGAAAAACCGCTTTCCAACTGTCTACACATGGAATATGAATTGCAGAAATTAGACAAGAGTTGGACTCTGCCCAAGAAAGTATTCAAGATACTTCCTTCATTGCTAAAGAACTGCGAGTCCCTCCCTGATGATTGACATATGCCACTGTTTTGACATTGTCTGTCTGAAAAAGAATGAAAAGTTCTCTCTTCAATAGAGGCCAAGCCTGAAGAGCACTGAAGATAGCACAGAGTTAAATGTTGATTGGTAACCTCGCCTTTTTGAGGTTTCCAAACCCCTTGTGCTGTCAGAGACCCCCAGACAGCTCCCCAACCTGAGAGAGACTTGCATTTGTTGAGATCACAGTCCAGGAAGGGTGAACAAAAGAGGCCCCTTAAATAATCCGATGATGGTCTAAACACCAAGACAGGGAGAGTTGAATGCTGGGATTTAAGTATATCAACTGTGATATCCGAGAATAATCCCTGCACCACTGATTCAGCATGCAAAGCTGCAGAGGTCTCATATTAAAAATGAGCAAAGGGGATCGCGTTCGATGTTGCAGTCATAAGACCTAAAACTTCCATGCACATAGCCACTGAAGGGAATGATCGAGATTGAAGGTTTAGACAAGCTAAAACCAATTTCATTCGCCTCTTGTCTGTTAAAGACAGAGTCATGGACACTGAATCTATCTGGAAACCTAAAAAGGTGACCTTTGTTTGAGGAATAAAGAAACTCTTTTGTAAATTGATCCTCCAACCATGCCTTTCAAGAAACGACACTAGTTGATTTGTGTGAGATTCTGCTAAATGAAAAGACTGAGCTAGTACCAAGATATCATCCAAATAAGGAAACACTGCAATACCCTGCTCTCTAATTACAGATAGAAGGGCACCGAGAACCTTCGAAAAGATTCTTGGAGCTGTTGCTAGGCCAAATGGAAGAGCAACAAACTGGTAATGCTTGTCTAGAAAAGAGAATCTCAGAAACCGATAATGGTCTGGATGAATTGGAACATGAAGATAAGCATTCTGTAAGTCTATTGTGGACATAAAATGCCCTTGCTGAACAAAAGGCAGAGTAGTCCTTATAGTCACCATCTTGAAAGTTGGGACTCTTACAAAACGATTTAAAAGTTTCAGATCCAAAACTGGTCTGAAAGAATTCTCTTTCTTTGGGACAATGAATTGATTTGAATAAAACCCCAAACCCTGTTCCTGTAGAGGAACCAGAACAATCACCCCTGAAAGCTCTAGATCTGAACCACATTTCAGAAAAGCCTGAGCTTTCACAGGATTTGTCGGAATATGAGAAAGAAAGAATCTTCTCACAGGTGGCCTTATTCTGAATCCTATTCGATACCCTTTCATTCCAATTTGAGGATGGTTTCCAATTGGAACCGGAGGCCTTAGGGTAAGGAGTAGACTTTTGTTCCTTATTCTTACTAAAGGAACGAAAACGATTAGGAGCCTTAAATTTACCCTTATATTTTTTTATCTTGAGGTAAGAAAACTTCCTTCCCACCAGTAACAGTGGAAATAATAGAATCTAATTGAGAACCAAAAAACATTCTTACCCTGGAAAGATAGAGATAGTAATCTAGATTTAGACACCATGTCAGCATTCCAAGTTTTAAGCCATAAAGCTCTACTGGCTAAAATAGCTAAAGACATAGATTTAACATCAGTCTTAATAATGTCAAATATAGCATCACAAATGAAATGATTAGCATGTTGAAGCAAAAGAATAATGCAGGACAAATCATGATCTTCTACCTGCTGTGCTAAACTATCCAACCAAAAAGTTGAAGCAGCAGTCTAAGAATATAGCCAGAATGTAAATATGCTCTTCTAAGATAAGATCCAATCTTCCTATGCAAAGGATCCTTAAAAGAAGTACTATCTTCCATAGGAATAGTAGTACTTTTGGCAAGAGTGGAAATAGCCCCATCAACCATAGGAACTTTTTCCCAAAGCTCTAAATTAGCCACAGGTAAAGGATACGACTTCTTAACCCTAGAAGAAGGATTGAAAGAAGAACGAGGCTTACACCATTCCTTAGTAAACATATCAAAAACAGCATCTGGAACAGGAAAAACCTCAGGAGCAACCTTAGGAGGTTTAAAAACAGTATTCAAAGGTTTACTGGCTTTATTATCAAGACAGATAGGAAGATTTATCAAATTCAGAATCTGAATCAGGATCTTCAGAACCATAAGAATCCTCATCAGCGGAGGATATTTCAGTATACTGTCGGTCAATACAAATTTAATTAGATTTATGAGAAGTTTTAAAAGAACTTTTACGTTTATTTGAAGGCAGAATAGCAGACATAGCTTTATCTATAGCTGCAGCAATATAATTCATAACATCTGCAGGAATATCAGGTACTTTAGACGTTGAAGGAACAAGAGACGGTGTATTAGTACTAATAGAAACATCATCGGCATGCAAAAGCTTATCATGACAAATGCCACATAATTGGGCTGAAGAACATCAGTTAACATAATTTCATTTACAACAGACACACTTAGCTTTGGTAGCACTGTGTTCAGGCAGCATGGTTTCTACAGCAACATCAGAGGCAGGATCAGATTAAGACATCTTGCAAAATGTAAAAAGAAAAAACATAACATTTAAACAAAATATCCAATTTCCTCATATAGCAGTTTCAGGATTGAGAAATAATACTTATGCAAAAGTAGAATGCAAAAAAAAATAGTATCATAGTTCTTAACATGGAGAGAACCAGAAGCAAAAAGGAAGAGGGGTTATATACAAAAAAGATTTCTGGCGCCAAGTAGGAAGCAAGACACAAAAAGGAAAAAAATATTTTGGCACCAAAGTTAACATCAGAAAATGATGCAACTTGTGTCATAAAAAGTGCTACTTCCTCACCTAAACAACGCGTGCCAGCAAAGACGCAGGAAATGACAACACTTAAGTCACCTTAGATGCACTTTCGCGCCCAAAAAATTTCCACGCCAGAAATGACGCCATAAAAAACTGCATTTTATGTCTCGACGAGCCTAGTTTGCCCGTGAAAATTTGGAAACAAAGTCAGATTGAAGACGTCTGAAACCCCAGGTAAGAGTAAGAAATAAAAAATCTTCCCAAATAAAAACTCCATACTGTAACTGATAGTCTGCAAAAAAGGGAAATATACATAGACCTGACTCTTGGCAAATATAAGCAAATACATATATTTAAAACTTTATAACAAAGGGCCAAACATAGCTAAGAGTGTCTTAAAATACATACCAGACGGAGGCGGGGCTAGCTTCTGAGCTGAACAGACGTATCTGAAAAGAGCTCCCAGACTTTGGCATATTAAACATTTAAAAAACAAAGTTTATCTATCCTAACCTAGCTAATTTTCATGCTACACAGCTGCATCATCATTCGACTTGATAAAAGAAAACTTTTGGTCAGATTTAGAGAGCCGCTAAAATTCTTAATACCGAGGAGGAGAAGAGCCGGATCGGAACATTTGCACCTCGGGACGGAGCTTCTGCTCCCTTGCTCAGCTGGCAGTTTCCCCTACTCCGGAGGGTCGGGGCTCCGCTCCGGAGACTTACAGAGGCGCAAGTCCAGAAGAGAAGAAGGAGGCACTGGCCTCCATAACAGACTGCAAATACCCGGTTATCGAGATCGGGTCACCAACAAACGTAGAGACTTGCTCTAAGACACCCCCTTATCCAGACACTTACCGGTGCGGCTCCGGACCCCCGGGCAGTCTACCCCAGCAGCTCGAGTGGGATTCCTTGCATCGGAGACGGGCCGGGACACAGGTGGCGCGAAAATTCGCCATCTTGCTGACGCACCTCCCCTGTGGCCAAGTCTGGCGATACTGACCTGCAGGGGTGCAAACACGGATAGAGACATCCACCACCAGCAATCAGGATACCTGGCAGCGGGTAAGAGGTCCGACCCGATCCCCCTCCCTCCGCATAACATCAGGCCAGACACCCACACACGATCGTACCCGCACTTGAAACAAAGAGAGAAGGGGATAAAAAATAAAATAAATAAATCACCTAATGAACAGCTGCTAACATCTGCAATAAACAAATAGGAGCCTCAACGCAACACATCTCACATAAGCACTGGACTTTCCAGAAAAGTATTTTGTTTGCACCAAACATACATGAGTGTGAGGCTTGTTTAGCTGCAAGGCCTAGTACCAGCAGTCCCTACTTAACAACTGCAATGAACAAATAGGAGCCTCAACGCAACACATCCTACATAAGCACTGGACTTTCCTGAAAAGTGTTTTATTTGCACCAAACATACATGAGTATGAGGCTTGTTTAACCGCAAGGTCTAATATCAGCAATCCCTACTTAAATGTACCTCTTGATTACCTAAAATATACTCAAAGTCACAGCTCCTCCATATATTAACCCCTGCGAGGAACATTATTCTTGCCTCCTGAGCCTAATAAGACAACACATAAGGTTGTGATTTGGGACACACCTTAGGAGCACAATTGAAGGGGTTTGAGTCGTCAGACAGAGGAACTGTTACATGTTGCCACCTGGGTTCCAGACCCCCCTCCTATCACAGTCCAGATGATGATTGAATATTAAGTGAGATGAGAGTGGATAAGGTGGGCCAAAAATTTTTCTTTTTTTTTTTTTCTCTCTTCTTTCCTTTTTGTTCATCTCCTAGGTCATAAACAGGGTCCATAACCAGGATAAGGATGTATAACTAGAAAATTGTCTATTTCAACCTAACCCCTGAGTGAAAAATCCAGCTAGAGCTATCTACTGCTTCATCTTTTTCTTGCTAATTTGGTCCTTCCTCCTGATTGCTTCATTATGAAAAACAAAACACAAACTGTCAAGGAATGCCTCTCAAAATCCCAGCTTAAACAAAAGCAACTGAACAAAGGCTCTCCGATACAAGGAGAAATTTCAGATACCAGCATGACTGAATTACCTACAGCTCTCCCCTCTGCAACACAAAATAAAGAACTACTCTCCCAAATCAAATCTGTCTTTCAGGAAGAACTAAAATCTGCGCTGCATGACCTACGGCAAGACATCAAAGAAATAGGCAACCGCACTGCAGAGCTAGAGGAGAGAACTGATGCTATAGCAGAAGAAATCCCCAATATACAGAAAGTCATGTCAGAGCATGAAGAACATATTCACAAATTGGAGGAACAAATTGAAGACCTCGAGAACAGGTCCCGCAGATCCAATCTGCGTATTAGAAATTTACCAGAATCCTATAAAAACCTGACAGAAGCCATAACCTCACTCTTTCGTCAACTGGTCCCAGACGAAGATTCAGACCTGCTCTTAATGGACAGGGTTCACAGAGCCCTTACTAAACCACAACAATCCTCCACAAGAGACGTTGTCCTAAAACTCCACTATTTTCATATAAAAGAACTTATCCTCAAAGCAGCCAGACAACTACAAACAATTAATTTTGAGGGCCACACAATTCAAATTTATGCAGATATTGCCCCAATCACTTTAAGGAAAAGAAGAGAACTTAGACCCATCACAACGGCTCTCACACGAGCCCAGATAAAATACAGATGGAACTTCCCCTTCAAACTTGTTTTTTCATATGCTAATATGACTTACTCTTGTGCCAACCTGATTGAAGGAATAGCAATTTTGAATCGTTTGGAGATCCCTCTCGAGACTCCCCACATCCAACCTGCTCCGAAGCCACAGAGGAAACCTATTCAAAAGGAATGGTCACCGGTGAGCAACCCCAAAAAGCAAAGAAAATCAAAGAACATTCCAAATAACCCTTCAGATTCCGATTCCCAACTGGAAGAAGATGATACACCGTCTTGACGCAGAGAAAAAGACTAGATGAGTACTATACTTATTTTGCTTTAGTTTCACAATGTAGCAGATTGGGGCAATCGGACGTCATGAGTCTGCTTGACCCCAATAGATCCTTTCCCAAGCCTGATATCTTTTAGACGAGCAGGGGTTTGCCCCTAATTCTATTTGGCAACCAAATCAGGCTGTGATCTGGACTCACTCAGGGTCTATTAAAGTTAAAGTTATAGTTAAAATTATTGATATTGTTATTATTACTGTTAATGTATTTATTGCTACTTCAGGGACCTTTCCCCTTCCTACCCCCCCCCCCCTACACTTTTCCCTTTAAAGAGTCAACGTTATCTCCAATACACTCGCTCACCCTCCACTTTTACCCCCCCTACTTTCCCCCCTCCCTTGACTCCCTCCCCTCCCCCGCTTGACTCCCGAAGTTCCACCCACCCTTCAACTTTCCCCTCCCCCCTACTTCCCCCCCCATCACTATTCCCCTCCCGCTCCCTTCAATTTCATTAAAGACCTGGCACCGAAATCTTCCTTTTAATGTCATGTTCACCAGGTCTATAGAATACCTACTTAGGATTACCCCTCCCCCACCAACCCAGCTTACTCTAAACCTAGAAGTAAGTGTAATGAAAGTTGTTACAGGGCCCACCGCCCACTACCCGCTATGCTGTTTTGTATCTCCCTGGATAGAGATACTAAAATACACACAATTTTGTTTATAGTTTTTTATGTTATTTTTTATCAGGCATGTCATCAGTCAATTGTTGTCAAGTTGCTGAAGTTGCTTTATGTAATAAAAGAAATTTTCTGTCGTGCAGATTCTCAGGGAACTCTCCAATGGATCGGTTCCATGCTCCATGACTCATACAACACACTGTCGACTCTCGTTGAACCTGAGGTAGGTCCTGGCTCTCTCCTACAGAACTACACTGGGTATATAGCTATCCTGCTGCCCACCAACAACACCCACTATTTCAGACACTGTAATCTCCTCGATCTTTACTTAGTACTTTATGTTTCAGATGATATAGACACATTTAATAATCTCAAATGTCTATAAAAATTCTCTCACACAATGCCAGAGGATTAAACTCTGACATCAAAAGAAAGAAAGCGATCACCACTTATAAAGCATTACAAGCTCAAATAGTCATGATACAGGAGACCCACTTTACCAAAGAATTTGTCCCTAAATATTGGGATAAAGCATACCCAATACAATACCATGCGGTAAGTGGGAAAAAGAAAGCTGGGGTAACTGTGTTATTACATTCCTCCCTGAATTTCAAGGAAGAAGAAATAATCAGAGATGAAGGAGGTAGGTTCTTGCTAATTAAGGGATTAATCCAGAACACCCCAATACTCATTGTTAATGTATATGCTCCTAATGACCACCAAACACCATTCCTAACAAAATTAAGCAAATTAATAACCCAGTGGAAAAGACACAAAATCATAATGGGAGGAGACTTTAATCTTTCACTAGACCAGACTCTAGATAGAACCACAACTTCAAACACACAACCCCGCTCCCCCAGATCTCCTGCAGGAATTCTAAAGGACTTTTCCTTAGACCATAACTTAATCGATAGCTGGAGGTCCCTAAATGAAAAGGCCAGAGACTACACGTATTTCTCCCCAATGCACCAATCTCAATCTAGACTAGATTATATTTTCCTTAGCCAAATCCTCCTTCCCCTTCTATCCTCCGCGAAAATTTTAAACTGCCCCTGGTCCGATCATTCTATAGTAGAGGCCACCATCTCTGGAGTTTTAAACCCGAAAAGAACTAAATCATGGTCCCTCAATGCCAACTTGCTTCAGGATGCCCTAATACTACAGAGAACCAAAGAACAGATAGGCGAATTTATAAGATGCAATTCAGGCAGCGTAACTAATCCAACCTTTGTCTGGGGGGCACTGAAAGCTTATGTAAGGGGTAACTTAATAGCGGAAGCCAGCAAACAACATAAACAAAACAAAGCGAAACTCTCACAACTACACGCAGACGCTAATATTTTGCGAGCTCAGCTTGCTACACAAACGAGTAAAAAAAAGAGAAATAAACTTAAAGCATTAAACGAAGAAATAGACAAATTACTAAATAAAGAAGCAGCTAGATCCATCAAACATATAGACACCCACTACTATATACATGGGAATAAACCCGATAAAATGCTAGCCAACAGACTAAAAGAAATCACCAGAAACACCACGGTCCCACAACTCCAACTACCCGACAATAAAAATACAAATGACCCCCTCAAGATTGCTAATACCTTTGCTGATTTTTATAGTGAACTATATAACCTTCCAACTCCCATTAGAGACATCGACAGTTCCGATAAATTAAAGAAATTTCTGAGCCCCAATACTCTCCCGACAATTACTGAGGAGGAAAGCACTATATTAAATGCCCCCATTTCTGAGATAGAAATTAAGAATACCATAAAAACCTTAAAAAGCTCCAAAACACCGGGCCCGGATGGATATCAGGGTACTTTTTATAAGCTACTCCAAGATGAAATAACACCCCTACTTACCCAAATGTTTAATTCTATAATGCAAAAAAAAGAAATTCCCAAAGAAATGCTCATGGCAAGAATAGCAGTAATCCCAAAACCAGGGAAGAATAAGCTACACTGTCAAAATTATAGACCCATTTCATTGATAAATCAAGACATAAAAATTTTCACTAAGATCCTAGCAAATAGATTCAATCCTATTCTTGAAAGATTAATCCATCCGGACCAGGTGGGGTTTATTAGAAATAGGGAGGCCCCTGATAACACACGTAAAATTATTGATCTGATTAATATAGCCACCGTCGAACAAACGCCTTCTCTGCTCCTTTCTTTGGATGCGGAGAAGGCGTTCGACAGAATCAATTGGAAATATATGTTCGCGGTACTGAAACAAACAGGTATTACGGGAGCCTTCTATGACGCTCTTGTAACACTCTACTCTCATCCCTCAGCCTTTGTCAGACTCTCAGGGTACCAATCTAAATATATACAAATCAGAAACGGGACGAGACAGGGATGCCCATTATCCCCACTTTTATTTGCTCTATGTATAGAGCCACTAGCCATTCAGATTAGAAACAACCCTGACATTGCTGGTATTCGTCTGAGGGATAGCGAATACAAAATCTCGCTATTCGCGGATGATATTATACTATCCTTAACCAAACCATTACTCTCTCTTCCCCCCCTATATGCTATGCTCCATCAATATGGGACCCTATCCGGATATAAAATAAATGGTGACAAATGCGAAGCACTTAGTATCAACTTGCCCCAACACACCAAAAAGCTTTTAGAACTTAACTTCTCTTTTAAATGGGCACAAAAAAAACTTAAATATCTTGGAATATATCTCACAGTAGATGGCCACGCCTTATATCAGGCAAACTACCCCCCTATGTTTGCGCACCTAAGAAATCTAATCACAAAGTGGCTAAAACTCAAGATCTCCTTCTATGGAAGAATAGTCTCCACCAAGATGACCCTACTACCGAAAATTTTGTATCTATTTAGATCCCTACCAATCTCTATCCCCTTGTCAGAGTTAAACGCCCTGCAGAGGGACATCCTACGTTTCATTTGGCAGGGAAAGCGCCCCAGAATGAATAAAAGACTTATGAGCACGCATAGAAGGGAGGGAGGAGTGGGCCTCCCCAACCTGGTATCATACTATTATGCGGCCCGTATGGCCCAAACGACACACTGGTTTAATAAGACCTTACAGCCTCTATGGACTAAAATAGAATCACAGATTGCTGACACGGACCTTATCTCCAGACTACTTTGGACCCCCAAAAAATATAGCCCCCCTTCTATCCATAAATTTGTAACAATAACCCACACTATCTTCCTGTGGAACAAACTGAAAATGAGATATCCCCTAATCCAAAGTAGTTCTAAATTGACGCCATTGGTTTTACCACAGACCTCCATTGACACTAACGTACAGAAAAAATGGGCCAACAAAGGGCTCTATAGAATAGCGGATGTATACACAGATAGTAGTTTTCTCTCATATGAACATTATAGAGATATAGACCCCCAAGATAGAAATATATGGTACCACTATTTGCAGCTAAAATCCAGAGTTAGAGAGATTACAGAGCTTTCGAGATTACCAATGAACACAGCCTTTGAGTCAATTTGTCTATCCAAGGAGGTGTCTCACGGGATCATTTCCCTGCTATATCCTACCTTTAATAACCAAACTAAAGAAACAAAACCTAAAAACATTTTGAAGTGGGAAAAAGAGACCTGGAAGACTAATCTAGCGAAAGGCCTATCATTTACGCATAATGCTATACTAAAAGAAAACTACCTCAAGGTAGCGTTCAAATGGTACATTTATCCGACAAGATTTGGAGAGGCAGACAGACCATCATTGAATCCTTGTTATAGAGGATGTGAGGATAGGGGAACATATATCCACATGTGGTGGAAGTGTGATGTGGCCAGAGAAATATGGGGAAAAACCTCAGAGCTCCTCAGTACAATTTTTCATAAACACATTACACTATCCCCTGAACAGGCATTATTACACTTCCCGATCCCTAATATCCTAAAACACCACCAGAAAATAGCAATGACCATTTGCACAGTGGTCAGAATCTGCATTGCGCAGCACTGGAAAACTGCCCCACCAAGTTTTATAGCTATTAAGAATAAAATAAATTACCATTATGAAATGGCTAGTCTAGCAGCAGAAACCCTGAATACGAAAGAAGAGTTCATAACCCAATGGGAACCATTCATTATGTATTATGAAGCTAACAGACACAGAGGTACAGGAATCCCACAGAGACCACATTGTAGACATGGGGGGACGTAGGAGAGAGCCGGGGCCAAGCCTCACCCACCTATAACGATATAGATTAAAAAATTGTTAAAATGCCAATAATTATGACAATACTAGAAATCTACCAATCGTATTAATATGCTGAATTTACATGCCTAAGCCTGATATGTTTTGTTTGTATTTTTTCTTTTTTTGTTTGAAAATGTCAAAATGAAAACTCAATAAAAAATTTTTCAAAATTAAAATACATACCAGACACCCAAACCAGTCCCGAAAAATATCTGCAGAGGTAATGGTATAGAAGTATAACGTCGATCTGAAAAGGGATGCAAGGAATGAATCCCTACCACCGATTACAGAGAGCCTTTGAAAGGATTTCCCATGGGTGAAACCACTTACTCAACAGGCAATACTTCCTTCACATACCTCTGACAAACACTGTTCTCAGAGGAATTGGGCTTTAAAATGCTTAGAAGCGCCTTTCACAAAAGAAAATCAACCACATCTTGCTTCACCACCTCCACAGGGAGGCAAAGTTTGTAAAACTGAAGTATGTGTGTGGTGGGAGGTGTATTTATAGGCATTTTGAGGTTGGGGAAACTTTTCCCCCTCCTGGTAGGAATGTATATCCCATAAGTCACAAGCTCATGGACTCTTGCCACTTACATGAAAGAAATTGTAACACAATTCAATGCAGCGGCATTGTAAAGAAAATGCCAAATATCAAGAACATAGCAGCACCACTTGTAATTTCCAAACCTTCTTTTATTCCATATCACATGGGCATCAAAAAGTAGTTAAAACAGAACAACGTTTTGGGTCAAGCACCCTTATTCATGTTCATACAGTGTATGTACCCATTAACCAACTTAAGTACCTGTAGGCAGGTTAGACCACACCTTTTTAATTAACACGTTAAATATACCTTTATGGTTTTCATTTGTATACACTGACCCCTAGTGGTCTACACCTCTATATACTATTTTTCAATAAAAAAATATTTTTATAATTTAAAACACATGGAAAACAGACATGGAAAGCAGCAGTTCTACCATACAGATTAAGTCATAGACAATGCAAAATATATCACATAACTTGTATAAATAAACCATGAATCAGTCTTTATATAAATACACTCAAATCAAGTTCCCTATTCATACCTTTGGGGATTAATGACTAATTTATTTATACAAAAGGCTTCATGCCTCTGAAGGAGTAATTCCCAATTGCCTCCTCTTCTAGGAATGGGTACATAATCAATAATTTGAAATCTTAATTGTGAGATAGTATGGTCTTTTTTCAAAAAACTGTATGCTACAGGAGCATTAAGGTCATTGGTCCTAATATTTGATTTATGTTGTAGGATTCTATCCCTGACCCGTTGGGTCGTCTTGCCAATATAAATTATGTCACACGGAGACTTAATTAGATATATTACAAAGTTGGCATTACAATTATAGTATAGACAAACAAAGAGAACAGAGGATATCCAAATATGCCAAAATGTAATTTAATGTAATGTATCAGAACATCACAGAGTAAAAAATCCACTTCATACAGAATCACCTGTTTAAATAGCCTCCTGGGGTTTTAACCCTTACAATCTTATTCATCTGCTCAACTTGTAGCAAACAGCGCCACCTATTGTTATATCATAGGCTGAATCTGTATAAAATATAAAGTACCAACAGCTATGAAACCTCCAGTACCTAACTATAATTTATAAAAAAAAGGATGTATATTCATCACAACTCTAACTACACTAAATACCTACTCTAAATCTACTTATTGGCCTATAAAAATAAATGTAGCAATCAAACATCCCAAAACCTGACTAATAGAAAACTGACCAATCTATCTCTCTATTTAACCCCTTCGGTTCCAGGGTACCGAGATGAAATATCCAAAAAGTCTCTCTTTGTTTAAGCAATAAATCTCTATTGCCTCCTCTTCTAGGTAACTTAATCTGCTCAATAACCTGGAACCGAAGCTGGCTAATATGATGTCCTGCTGCTAAAAAATGATGTGCCACGGGTGCTGTCATCTTTTTACATCTGATGTTACTTTTATGTTCCATGATCTGATCATGGACCCTTCTAGAAGACTCGCCAACATAGGCCCGCCCACATGGGCACTTAATCATATAAACCACATAACTGGTATTACAAGTATACTGTTCTTTGTAATGAAATTTATGACCTGTGTGTGGATGTAAAAAATAAGGCCCTTTAATTATTGAATTGCAATTGCTGCAACCAGTTATGTGGTTTATATGATTAAGACTTACCAATTGGATTGTTGTGCCGGGTTCAATTTGCTGTTTATTACAATTATAGTACCCTTTAATCCTAAAATTCTGACCCGTTAAGGGATGAGTGAAACTATCCTTTATTGATATTGTTACAATTTGAACAAATAAGGCAAGGGAAAAAGCCATTATTCTTTGCGGTTATAAAGCCCTGTCTACTCTTCTTTTTGCTCCCCACATTAGCCCAGATTATCTGTCAGGGATTTATCTCTTTTCCTACTGTGCCTTTAAGAATGTCAACTCACTACCCCTATTTAAGGCTCCTCCCAACAGAACTCATTGCTTGGTAATTTGTTGCTCAGTGTGAAGCTGCTTAAGAAGAGACCTAGCCGTTTATACTACCTTGTATTCTCAACTTATTGCTCTCCTTGAGTATCTGCCTATTTGAATCAACTTGCAGATTCTCTTTTGTGCTTGAAGATTTGCTCCGTTTGTTCACTAAGAGATTTCTCAGTCTCTCTCCTGTAGTGAGGTTGTTCCCCTGCAGCGTGTGACGTCACGCTCCTCATTCTCCCGCCGCGGATCTCTGCCAGGCTCTCTGCGATACTCCTAGGACTTGTTGCTGTGTGGTAACTGTATCGCTATGTGCTAATATCATCTACAATAATTCTAGTCTATATGTATTGCATTCTATGAACTGTGTGTATTGCTGCAACCTCATTTCTCTCTCACTTGCTATATATTGTGGAACGCTCATTTGCTGGATTTCCATATTCGCTTCAGATATCAAATATGCACTAAACCTTTTTACTGCTATTTACCAAATTTCAAACAAATAACTGTGACAAAGATTATTACAAAGTACCATTATTCATTATCGGACTGCATAAGCATATTTCAGACTTTACGCAATTAACCTCTATTGTGCTTGTAATTAACTGTTTGCTCTAACTTAAACTATATCTGTTTCCTCAAGTTTACCACAGCTTATATTACTCTGATTGAACAACCCTGCAAAGTACTAATATTCATTATCAAAGTATGGTTTACAAAATGACCAAAGGTTGACTTATTCACTTATCAAAGTACTGTGTTAATTTCAGTGTGTTTGTTAAAGCCTGCTGCATAAACTATTTCCATTGCAACTCTGTTTGAATTAAGGCACCTGCACTAATTAACTCTTTCACTACTGCTGCAGTCAATCCCATAAGACTTACTCTCTTTTCTGCTTTAAGCATTTATTGTTGCGTGAAGGTTCCGGTTTCACTCAGCAACCCTGCTGTAGTGACCCTCAGATCAATGAGCATATCAGGGTTCCCTTAAGTTAAATCTGTGGGAATCCGAGGTAAGGTGTGAGACTGAGTGGTCCTGCATAAAGCAGGGGCTGTAATTGTAGTGTTCTTTAAAAACAACTAAACATATCCTTACATATTACCAAGCCTTAAAAAAAAAAGGAATACTACTAACAGCTAAAATCATGGATGTAAGTGAACTGTC
The DNA here is from genome assembly GCF_027579735.1 of Bombina bombina. Classification (NCBI taxonomy): domain Eukaryota; kingdom Metazoa; phylum Chordata; class Amphibia; order Anura; family Bombinatoridae; genus Bombina; species Bombina bombina. The sequence continues at coordinate 800,135,841 of NC_069502.1, read as the reverse complement.
CAGGAGAGTTGGTTCTTTAGCTCAGAGTATGGATCACATGATTCAAGGCTTAAGGGATATACAACTAGAAAATCAGAGTATAAAAAAATGTATTAATGATCATCTTGCAAACAAAACTACTAATGTTGAGTCATGTCCAGAACCCATTGTTAGTCCACCGGAAAAGTTCTCTGGGGACAGAGCTATGTTTAGGGATTTCAGGAATTCCTGCACTCTGCTTTTTACTTTGAAACCTAAGTCATACCCAACTGACAGGATTAGAGTTCTAACTGTAATTTCATTTCTCAGAGGTGAGGCCAGGTCTTGGGCCAATGCTTTCTATGAAAAAAATGATCCTATCCTAAATTCACTAGAAGATTTTTTTTCTGCAATGTCTCTTTTATATGAAGATCACAATAGAAAAAATACTGCTGAAACTGCCATTAGGTCTCTAAGGCAGGGCAAAAGAATGGTAGAAGACTACATTACTGAATTTAAAAGATGGGCTCCTGACACCCTCTGGAATATTCCTGCTTTACGTAATCAGTTCCGTTTGGGACTCAATGATGCAGTTAAGGATGAATTGGCAAGGGGTGTGATTCCAGAGGACTTGGATGAATTGATGACTCTCTCTATTGGCATAGATTGTCGGCTTAGGGAAAGGAAGTCAGAGAGATCTTATTCAGAGACTACCCCCAGAAGAAACCCCAATTATCATCACTCAACACCTTCCACAGCATTCACTAGACCCATAGAAGAACCCATGGATGTTGCAGTTATTAGGGGACCCTTGAGACCTGAGGAGAAAGCTAGGCGTAAGCTACTAAACCTATGTCTATACTGTGCTGAAAAGAACCATGCTGTTAGGGACTGTCCCTCTCTGATTCGACAAAAGAAGGGTAAGACTTCGTCCAATGACCATACTGTTAATTTGGTTGACAGCATAAAATCTCATCTATCTATTTATGTCTCCCTACAGTGGTCCCATCAGAAGATAAACGTTCAGGCCATAATTGACTCTGGGGCTTCTGGGAATTTTGCTGATAACACTTTTGTTGTTAATAATCACATCCCACTAATAAAGAAGAGTGTTGCTTTAGCTATTCGTCTGGTTGACGGTTCATTCTTTAGCTCTGGTCCCATAACTCACCACACTATCCCACTCAAAGTTGTTACCCCTTCAGGACACACAGAGCTTATTTGTTTTGATGTTCTTCCATCTTCTGTCTATCCATTAATCCTTGGACTGAATTGGTTAATAAAGCATAATCCCACTATATCGTGGTCCACAGCATCAGTAGTTTTTGATTCAAACCACTATAAACAATCCTGTTTTGGGGTACACATACTTTGTCATATCACTGAACATAAGTTACCAGAATGTTACAGTGAATTTGCTGATGTTTTTGATAAAAAGGAGGCTGAGTCTTTACCTCCACACAGAGACTATGACTGTCCTATTGATCTTATACCTGGAAGCTCCATACCATATGGACATATATATCCATTGTCACAGCCAGAATTAAATCATTTAAAAGAATATTTAGATGATAACTTGAAAAAAGGCTTTATTAGACCTTCCACATCCTCTGCAGCTGCAGCAATGTTCTTTGTAAAAAACAAGGATGGCAGTCTTAGACCCATCATTGATTATAGGCAGTTGAACAAATGCACAAAAAAGAACAGATACCCCCTGCCCCTCATACCTGAACTTATTGAACGTTTACAAGGTGCCACAGTTTTTACTAAACTTGACCTCAGAGGTGCTTACAATCTGATTAGGATGAGGGCAGGGGATGAATGGTTAACTGCATTTCGTACTAGATACGGTTTATATGAATACACTGTAATGCCCTTTGGGTTGTGCAATGCCCCAGCGACTTTTCAATGTTTTATAAATGATGTCTTTCATGATTTGTTAGATATTTGTATTGTCGTATACTTGGATGACATCTTGGTTTACTCAAATTCTCTACAGGATCACATTGTACATGTCAAACAAGTGTTGACACGTTTAAGGGCACACCATCTTTATGCAAAGCTTGAAAAGTGTATTTTTAATACAAACACCATATCATTCCTTGGTTATTGCATCTCACCAGCTGGAATTTCAATGGAGTCAAGCAAAGTAGAAGCTATCACTAATTGGCCTATTCCTCGTAATAAAAAAGATGTTCAAAGATTCCTTGGCTTTGCGAACTTTTATAGAAAGTTCATTAAAGACTTTTCACTTATTGTTAGACCTCTCACTACGCTAACACGTAAGCAAGTTAAGTTTGTATGGAATCAAGATGCTGATCATTCCTTCAATACTCTAAAAACTAAATTTGTTTCAGCCCCTATTTTACAGTTTCCAGATCCCACATGTCAATTTACGCTAGAAGTCGATGCTTCAGAGTTTGCTGTGGGGGCTGTTTTATCTCAAAGACGTTCTGAAAAAGAACCTTTACATCCTGTCTCCTACTATTCTAGAACTATGAGTTCAGCAGAGATTAATTATGGAATCGGTGATAAGGAACTTCTTGCAATCAAATCAGCTTTGGAGTTCTGGCGACACCTCCTAGAGGGTGCAACATATCCAATCACCATCTATACCGATCACCGTAATTTAGAATATTTAAAATCAAACAAGACCCTTACTGCTCGTCAGGTTCGATGGAGTTTGTTCTTCTCTCGTTTTGATTACGTCATTACTTATAGACCAGGTTCCAAAAATATGAAAGCTGATGCTCTTTCTAGAAAAGACCCTCGTCCTACTGATGTGGTTTCTCCTTCATCTATCATACCTCTGGATAGAATTATTTGTTTAACAACTGAGTTTAAAACCATCTTACAAGAACATCTGAAGGATGATTCATCTTTGGGTCATTTGGATGTACTAAAACATTCCGACAACTTATACTATCATGGCACTTTATTGTATATACCTCCTTCTCTCAGGAATGAGATACTTACCTCTGCTCACGACTCTTTATTGGCTGGTCATCCTGGAGTTCATAGAACTGCTCATTTGATTAAAAGGAATTACTGGTGGCCAAAAATGAATGATACTATTAAACAGTATATTGATTCCTGTATGGTATGTACAACTAAGAAACATCAGCATAAGAGTCCTTATGGTTACCTTCTCTCTTTACCAGTACCAGACAGACCCTGGGCAGCGATTGCTATGGATTTTGTTGTTGATCTGCCTTCGTCAGCTAATTATAATACCATATTGGTAGTAGTGGACTTATTCTCTAAAATGGCTCATTTCCTTCCACATAGAGGATTGCCTACATCTTCAGAAACTGCTTCACTATTTTTGAATCACATTGTAAAACTACATGGTTTACCTGAAACAATCACCACAGATAGAGGTACGCAATTCACCTCGAGGTTTTGGAATCAATTGTGTTCCTCTCTTAACATTACTAAACGTTTGAGTACCGCTGATCATCCACAAACGAATGGTCAAACAGAAAGAACAAATCAAACATTAGAGCAGTACCTTCGTTGCTACTGCACTCAACAACAAGATAACTGGCATTCTCTACTTGCTACTGCTGAATTTGCTCATAATAATGCCGTAAATTCATCAACTAAAATGACACCATTTTACATCAATTATGGATTTCATCCCTCATACTATCCAAATCAAATCAACAATTCCGACATGCCTATAGTTAATGATCTTGTTAATACCATTGCTACCAATTTCTCAACATTGAAACAAGTTTTACTAGAAGCCCAGGCTGTTCAGAAACATCACTACGACCTACGTAGATCCAAGCCTCCAGATTACAAGATTGGTGACAAAGTTTGGTTAAGCACTAAACATTTACGCTTACAAGTTCCATCTAAAAAACTGGCTTCCCTATATTTAGGGCCTTATCCCATACAAAAGGTCATCAATGTTAATGCTGTAACACTTAAACTACCAGATTCCATGAAGATACATCCCACATTCCACGTTTCTCTTTTGAAACCTTACAGTGCAATCAGAGACTCAACTCAGAATGAGACGGTGGATCCTTCAGTCATTGATGGCATGGAATATGAGATTGAGTCTATTCTAGACTCTCGTTATCATCGTAATCAACTTCAATATCTTGTCAGTTGGAAAGGATTTGGTCCTGAGGAGGACTCTTGGGAGCCTTCCAATAATGTCTCTGCACCACGTCTTGTCTCCTTGTTTCATCGTAGACATCCTGATCGTCCTGGTCCTTGATCCGCGGAGCGGCTCCTTGGGGGGGGGGGTGTCCTGTCAGGGATTTATCTCTTTTCCTACTGTGCCTTTAAGAATGTCAACTCACTACCCCTATTTAAGGCTCCTCCCAACAGAACTCATTGCTTGGTAATTTGTTGCTCAGTGTGAAGCTGCTTCAGAAGAGACCTAGCCGTTTATACTACCTTGTATTCTCAACTTATTGCTCTCCTTGAGTATCTGCCTATTTGAATCAACTTGCAGATTCTCTTTTGTGCTTGAAGATTTGCTCCGTTTGTTCACTAAGAGATTTCTCAGTCTCTCTCCTGTAGTGAGGTTGTTCCCCTGCAGCGTGTGACGTCACGCTCCTCATTCTCCCGCCGCGGATCTCTGCCAGGCTCTCTGCGATACTCCTAGGACTTGTTGCTGTGTGGTAACTGTATCGCTATGTGCTAATATCATCTACAATAATTCTAGTCTATATGTATTGCATTCTATGAACTGTGTGTATTGCTGCAACCTCATTTCTCTCTCACTTGCTATATATTGTGGAACGCTCATTTGCTGGATTTCCATATTCGCTTCAGATATCAAATATGCACTAAACCTTTTTACTGCTATTTACCAAATTTCAAACAAATAACTGTGACAAAGATTATTACAAAGTACCATTATTCATTATCGGACTGCATAAGCATATTTCAGACTTTACGCAATTAACCTCTATTGTGCTTGTAATTAACTGTTTGCTCTAACTTAAACTATATCTGTTTCCTCAAGTTTACCACAGCTTATATTACTCTGATTGAACAACCCTGCAAAGTACTAATATTCATTATCAAAGTATGGTTTACAAAATGACCAAAGGTTGACTTATTCACTTATCAAAGTACTGTGTTAATTTCAGTGTGTTTGTTAAAGCCTGCTGCATAAACTATTTCCATTGCAACTCTGTTTGAATTAAGGCACCTGCACTAATTAACTCTTTCACTACTGCTGCAGTCAATCCTATAAGACTTACTCTCTTTTCTGCTTTAAGCATTTGTTGTTGCGTGAAGGTTCCGGTTTCACTCAGCAACCCTGCTGTAGTGACCCTCAGATCAATGAGCATATCAGGGTTCCCTTAAGTTAAATCTGTGGGAATCCGAGGTAAGGTGTGAGACTGAGTGGTCCTGCATAAAGCAGGGGCTGTAATTGTAGTGTTCTTTAAAAACAACTAAACATATCCTTACATTATCTTATCTCTTAGGCTGGGGAGTCTAGTGTATGCTGGCATAGGCGGCTGTTTAAAGGCTTTCACTTCAGGGTTACACTCACTTAAAATGCGCCAATGTTTTCGTAATATTCTTGGGCTATAGGCATAGGCATTATATTCTGAAATAAATACCAACTTGTCAGGGTCTTTCTTATTTAGGCTATTCTCCTTATTGACCCTTCCTTTCGGTAATTCCAGTACCCTTTTGATGACATCCTCTATCATGTTATGTGTATAACCTCCCTCCAAAAAAAAAAAAAAAAAAAAAAATCTATCTCCCGTCTCCTTTAGTCCAACCAGGGCTAAGCCATCATTTCTCACAATCCTTCTCACCCTTAACATTTGGCTAAAAGGAAGTGACTTAATTAGAGCTGGGGCATGTGCACTAGTATAGGGCATGTGCACTAGTATAGTGAAGGAGACTATTCTTATCTGTATCCTTTCTATACAAATCAGTTTTTAGCACAGCCCCATCCTTACATACCTTAATGTCCACAATGTTTATAGACTCCTCACTCCAGGATAATGTGAATTTCATGCTCCTTGTTGCAGAATTCAATTCCAGCACAAAAACGCTGGAGGGAACCAATGTCACCCCACCAAATGCCAAATATATCATCTATGTAGCGCCACCAGGTGGCGCCACATAGTAGGAAAAGTTTATTTTCATACACAAATCTGTATGGTAGGTCTGCTGCTTTCCATGTCTGTTTAGATGTGTTTTAAATTATAAAAATATTTTTTTTATTGAAAAATAGTATATATAGGTGTAGACCACTAGGGGTCAGTGTATACAAATGAAAACCATAAAGGTATATGTAAAGTGTTAATTAAAGAGGTGTGGTCTTACCTGCCTACAGGTATTTAAGTTGGTTAATGGGTACATACACTGTTTGAACATAAATAAGGGTGCTTGACCCAAAACATTGTTCTGTTTTAACTACTTTTGCTGCCCATGTGATATGGAATAAAAGAAGGTTTGGAAATTACAAGTGGTGTTGCTGTGTTCTTGATATTTGGCATTATCTCTGGGGGTTGGCAGTTAACCCCACACAGCGTGTGCACACACCTTGGGACATTTGTGCTGGATATTAGCCCTATTGGAGATTGTAAAGAAAATAGGCGGCCCCGCGTAACCACATGCAACTCAGAGGTGTAACTTGGCAGATAACAGGCTGAAAGGTCTGCAGACTAGGAGGGCATATGAGTTTGACCGACAAACCACCAATCAATGTCCCTGTACCCTACATACCTCCCCCCATTACCGCCAAAGATAAATGGGGCAGTCCTCATCTTTCTGCTCTGCATTAGGTGCCAATTTTCTGAACATATCCCATTTAAATCTTGACAAGGAATCAGAAATAAAAAATTTAACGCCCGGAATGTTCTTAGCCCTAAAACTTATATGAAGCCTTTAGAACAAAATGCTGCACGTATGCAATGACCTGGGGAGAGGATTATTAGCCAATTCCTTACCCATTGCTCTACTGCGATAACAATTAGGAATAATTCCAACAACACTAGGTTCTTTGTCTAACCTTTATCCTCCCATACCTGAGGCCATTTTCCTACACACCATTTGCCATTAAAAAATGCTTCAAAACGTACTCCGCCCACAGCATCTGGGTATAAATGTATCTCTTTTGCCAATACCTGTTCCTCCCAAATCCTTATCCCTTTAAAGTTTTGTAAAAAAACTGTCCCAAATTTGCAACTCCCCCCTTTAACTGTTTGTTCAATCTAATTCTATGGCTGGACAACACCGCGCCCCCTGTACTGATTTCCAGTCTTCTTTTAAAAATTCTTCCTAAGGGTATTACTCTGCATGCAAAATTTAGCAGCCCTAATCCTAACTGTTACTTTTTTCATACCTATCACTTGTTTTATAGCTTATCATCTTAGCTACCCTATCCTTTGCAATCTACATTGTTTATTCACTGAATCATTTTCTATGCCTAAAAATGACAAACTAGTACAAGGTCCCTCTGATTTCTCCTGTGCTACAGGAACCCAGAACTCTATGACAATTTTTAACAGCTTCCCTAGAATCCTATCACATTTGCCTGTATCACGCTCACCAACAACCATAAAGTCATCTAAGTAATGGATTATTGATCTGCTACCTGTCCTTCTCTGTACCAACCAATGCAAAAAGGTACTGAACATCTCAAAATATGTGCACGTAATTGCGCATCCCATGGGCAGACATTTATTGACCTCTAGGATAAAACAAATGTTGAATCATTCTAAATTTACCAACCTCTTTTTTCGGAACCAACGGGGACACTATTATTATACTTTATTTATGAAGCGCCAACATATTCCGCAGCGCTGTCCATGGATTCATATAAATAAAACAGTACAAGACTTGTAATTCACAAAACACATACAGGAGGGATTGAGGGCCCTATTCCCGTGGGAACTTACAATCTTTCCAATGGTTTCTCCTTAAAAAAGGCCTCCTATCAGGCTTTTATAACAGTACTGCCCAAACCAGGCAAATCCCCAGACCAGCCAGCTCACTTCCGACCTATCTACCTCCTGAATGTTGATTTAAAAATTTACGCCAAAGTTTTGGCAAATAGACTCAATGCAGTCCTCCCTTTGCTGATTCATGTGGATCAGGCAGGCTTTGTACCTGGTTGAGAGGCCAGGGACAACACCACGCGTGTGCTGCAACTTATGCAATTTGTTTCTTTACATAAAACCCCTTCAATCCTCCTGTCAACAGATGCTGAAAAGGCCTTTGACAGGTTGGATTGGACCTTTTTAAAACTCACCCTCCAGAAATTCGGTATCCCAGAGGAATTTATCTCCAAAATCTTTGCACTTTATGTGGGCCCAACAGCCAAAGTTAAAGTGAATGGTATCCTGTCCGGCTCATTTCATATTAAGAATGGGACGAGACAGGGGTGCCCTCTTTCCCCCTTATTATTTGTACTCTCTATGGAAATTTTGGCAATCAAGCTTAGGGGCAGCTCAGAGGTGAGTGGTCTGCAGATTAACCAGACACAATACAAAGCTACATTGTTTGCGGATGACTTACTGCTTTCCCTTACCAACCCGACTAAATCCCTTCCCTGCAGCTCGCCTAATTTTGGCCCAATACGGGAGAGCAGAAAAGTGGAAGTATTGGCGCTTACAGCTAGGATAGATCTATATTTATATGAAAATACGAATAAATAATACAAAATATATATATATATATATATATGAGCAAGAGATAATAAAGATATATTAAGGGGCTTCTAAGAGATTGCTTAAAATGATACAGCACTCAAGAAAAGATATCAAGAATTTAATATTAGTAAATAAATAAATACAATTGATAAAGAACAATGTCTAAAATATCAAGCACAATTACAATATAAAATTTAAAGGGAAGGGGTATGCAGGGCAGTAGAACCTAACTCTAAAGACTAGCTCAAACAAGCAGATTACAATAGAGAGGTACAATGTCAAGCAGAACGATTCCCTATTCCTAAATACACACGTGGATAAGAGATGGCCTCAGTGATGTAAATATAGCACTCGATAATAAAACACTGAATATAAAACACTTAATAATAAAACATTCAAATATAGAATCTGGACGTCCAGTATTAAAATAATAGGGATAAACGTGCAAAAGAAAATAGTCTAAAAGGGTTAAATATAAACAATGATCAGAATAAAAATGATCAGAGTAAATTGTCCCGTGAGAGCAAATATATATATAGGCTCAGTAAGCAATGATGGTATTGTATATCACCAGTATGTCTATTGGAGCTTAGTCTATTCACTTTATGCTCTCAAATGTAGTTGATCTTGCTCATCGAGTATTGGATGAAACTTACACACATTTGAGAGTGGTACCTTAAGCTTTGTTAAGAAGAGAGAAGGCAGCTGTCTGTAGTAGAGTGGATCGATCTTTTCTGTCTCTATTCAGTAGTCGGTCTGTGTCCGATAACCGCCTCTTCAAAATCACAAGAGCAGTGTATCCAATAGCCAGCTTAGGCTTTGCTAGCGTCTTCTGTTTCTGCACGGCCGGTCACGTGATGTTGTGTCAGCTGTCAGGTAACGTGTAGCCGTATCAGCTGTTTTTACCGGTGTCCGTGCACTCTCTGCTTTCAGTGAAAGCTAAGTCGGTATATTCAGAATTGGTGTGTTGGAAGTTCCTCCTTCCAGGCTTACAGCTGAGGGTGAACTCTTCTTAATGGAAAGTAGCACCACTCCTCTTTTAGATAGAAATAGAGGGTGATGTGAATGTCTCAAGGTGGATGGTAGTAAACAACTTCAACGCGTTTCTCCCCTTCCTGGGGCTTTTTCAAGAAGTGTTCACCTGTCTTCTAGGGCTCCTTAATATACACCTCATAGGTGTCTCATTGGTCAAAAGTCCTGTGGGTGTGTGAATCAATTACCAGGTGATATTTAAGGTGGTAATTTTTCGTTCTATGCAATAGATTATAGTTCAATTTCTTAGGGATATTTAAGGTGGTATCCTTTGGATCTCATCAGTAGTGATTTTACAGACATATACTGCATAGGTTATACAACATTCTCCATATATATATAAATTATAGACATTTGGATAATTATCATAGATTAATATTAGTGTAAGAGATATAGTTAGACTCAGTATATTTTACTCTAAAAAGATGAAATTATTAAAATTAAAAAACAAAGGTTGAAAAGGATAATATTTTTAAAAAAAAATTAAAAAATTTTTTTTTAAAATTCTTAAATTTTTTTTTTTTTTTTTTTTTTTTTTTAATAAAAAAACCTTCAAAAAATTTCCAAATTTCTTTAATCATACATAAATGGGCTTAGATCCAGTTCTGAGTTTAAACCCAGGGGGTGTAAAGTTTTCATATTGTATATTAGCTCAGCCTCTCTTTTGAGTAGTTTAGTCTCGTAATTTCCCCCTCTCCAGTCACGTTTAACTTTCATTATTCCCCAAAAAGAGAAATCTTTAAGTTTATTGTTGTGGACATTCCTAAAGTGACTATACAGATGTGTGTCCATCTTTCCCTTTTCTATTATGCACAGGTGTTCCCTTATTCTTTCATTTACACTCATCAACATTATTAAGAAGGCTAGAAATATAAGCCTAACAGAAATAGATAGAAGAGTAAATGAGATAAAAGAGAGCCTGGAGAGTAGAAAAGACTGACACATTTAAAGAAAAACAGACAGAAATAATAAAATCTCTAAAAAAGACTAATACTGAATTACAAATAATAAAAAAGAAAAAACTGAAAAGAGATAAAGATGACTATGCAATGGGTAATATAGAAAATGAAATAGATAAAGATACACTACCCCAACAGAGGAATAGCAACCTGGCACAAAACAGAATGCAAAAACAAACTTATAACGAAATATCCATTAATCAAAACACACCAAATAACTATAGGAGACAGGAAGACTATAGACATAGAAATAAATCAACACATAATACACCCAACATACAAAGGAGAGATAATCACTACGAGGGAGAATATAGATGGCAAGAGGCACCACGTAGGAGATATGATTATGACGCGAATAATAGACAAAGACAGTATCACTACTCCGAAAGAGAGTATGCAAATCAAACAATGAATAACCCTAGATTCGACATAGAGTATCATAATCATTACCAAAGTTACTCTAACCAAAATTGGAGAAACGAGAGAAATAAAGAAAGACCACACACTGATAGGCAACATAACTCAATTTACAAGAATGATAAGAATTGGAGAATACCTCTGAGAAACAGATTCCAACCATTATCACATAAACCAGGCAATGACCATCAAATAGAAAGAACTGAAATAGCCCAAGGGGCTCATTTTTTAGGGGACAACCCAAGGGCAGAAAATGCCAGGGGCACCATTATAGAAAAAGTCCAACTAGCTCCACTAATGGGTCAAAGAAAAAGAATGTTAGAGGAAAGAGAGGAGGAAGGAGGAGAAATAATAAAGAGGCCCAGAGAGAGAAGGGAGATGTGGTAGAACCAAAGAATCATGGAATTTTTAATATTAGCAAAACAGAACTAAGTAATGAGGAAAATAAAGTACTAGGACGTGGTCTATCGTTTGCACCCACGTCTCAATTAAATAAATTTGAAACCCTCATAAACGTAACACAATTTGTAAGGAAACTGACACTAAAAAGACACTTCCTTAAACACCCATTAGAATTTACCCCCAAACCACCAGCAATAACTACTGCAAAATATACTCACACTGAACTAAAACCGAAATCCAAATTCTACCCCACACAAGACAAGGGTAAAAATATAGAACTATTCGAAACACTAGTACAGAAAGACCTTGAAAAATATAAAAATAATAGAAAACTACCCCAGAATCTGACAAAATCTGAAAATGCTACTCTACAAAAGTTAAAGAAGAACAAAGATATTATTATAAAACCAGCAGACAAAGGGGGAGGAGTGGTGATAATGGATAAGAGCTACTATGTACAAGAGGCAGAAAGACTATTAAAAGATATATCAACCTACAAAGAACTTAAAAGAGATCCTACCAGGGTAGACCAAATTCTTTTGAAAATGCATTTAGACGCTGCAAAAGAGAAGGGCATTCTGAACACGAAAGAATATAACTATATATACCCAGAATTCCCCAAAATACCAATTTTCTACTTTCTACCTAAAATACATAAAGATCTCAAACAACCTCCCGGTCGCCCAATAATCTCAGGTATTCAATCACTTACTTCTAATTTATCACAGTACATAGACAGATTTCTCCAAAAATACGTCAAAAAACTACCATCTTTTCTAAAAGACTCAACCCAAGTCCTACAATTACTAGATAACCTAAAAATAGAGGGTGATATATTACTGGCTACGTGTGATGTAACATCACTGTACACCAATATTGCACACGATCTAGGCATTAAAGCAGTCTCCAACTTTCTATCAAAAGATGACACTATCGATAAAGAACAAAGAGAGTTTATCTTAGAAAGCATTAGATTTATCCTGGTGAATAATACTTTCTCCTTCAATCAAAAAATGTATGTGCAAATAAAAGGCACTGCAATGGGCACCAGGTTTGCGCCAAGCTATGCAAACCTATTTATGGGAGACTGGGAATCAGATTTCCTAGGTTCGAATAGCTTGGCGAAAAACCTGGTGTCCTATAAAAGATACATAGATGATATTCTTATATTGTGGAAAGGGAATGATACTACACTAACTGAATTCTTTTCAGCTATGAACACAAACAATAGAGGGTTACATTTCACATATGAAATAAGCAAAGAAAGGGTCTCATTTCTTGACCTTGATATAACAGTAGAAACAGATAAATTTACCACTAAAACATTTTTCAAAAAAGTGGACGCTAATAATTTTATACATGCGGATAGCTGCCATCTGTCCAAATGGAAAACCAATATCCCTAGAGCACAGTTCTTAAGAATAAGAAAGAATTGTTCAAACATATTAGATTACGAAGAACAGGCACAAATCCTGAGCAAAAAATTTGGGGAAAAAGGCTATGAAGATAAGCTAATAGAGGTAAATTATGAAGAAGTTAAACACATAGATAGAGCAACACTACTTACATATAAAGACAAAACTAATCTTGAAATACAACCAATAGATGAAATATCAGTTCCATTTATCACAAATTTTAATGGAGAACACAAAAAGATAGAAAAAATAATCAAGAAACACTGGCATCATGTGAGAGAAGATCCAATCATAGGGGATAAAATCTCCCTAAATCCAAAATTTATATACAGGAAATCTAGAAACCTAAAAACACTACTAGCGCCAAGTGAATTTAAGACAAAACCCCCCCTAAAAGAACAGGATCTTTTAGGGAACACACTAAAAGGTTTCTACCCCTGTCACTGCTGCAGATCATGTAACTACAGCAATAAAATAAAACAGTACTCTTCCACACAAACGGGTGAAGTATTTCCCATTACGGATACAATACGATGCACTGATAAAGGGATCATCTATTTAATACAGTGTAGCTGTAAAAAACAGTACCTAGGTGAGACCTCAAGAACATTAAGGGAAAGAATAAGGGAACACCTGTGCATAATAGAAAAGGGAAAGATGGACACACATCTGTATAGTCACTTTAGGAATGTCCACAACAGTAAACTTAAAGATTTCTCTTTTTGGGGAATAATGAAAGTTAAACGTGACTGGAGAGGGGGAAATTACGAGACTAAACTACTCAAAAGAGAGGCTGAGCTAATATACAATATGAAAACTTTACACCCCCTGGGTTTAAACTCAGAACTGGATCTAAGCCCATTTATGTATGATTAAAGAAATTTGGAAATTTTTTGAAGGTTTTTTTATTAAAAAAAAAAAAAAAATTTAAGAATTTTTTAAAAAAAAAAATTTAAGAATTTTTTTTAAAAATTTTTTTAATTTTTTTTTAAAAATATTATCCTTTTCAACCTTTGTTTTTTAATTTTAATAATTTCATCTTTTTAGAGTAAAATATACTGAGTCTAACTATATCTCTTACACTAATATTAATCTATGATAATTATCCAAATGTCTATAATTTATATATATATGGAGAATGTTGTATAACCTATGCAGTATATGTCTGTAAAATCACTACTGATGAGATCCAAAGGATACCACCTTAAATATCCCTAAGAAATTGAACTATAATCTATTGCATAGAACGAAAAATTACCACCTTAAATATCACCTGGTAATTGATTCACACACCCACAGGACTTTTGACCAATGAGACACCTATGAGGTGTATATTAAGGAGCCCTAGAAGACAGGTGAACACTTCTTGAAAAAGCCCCAGGAAGGGGAGAAACGCGTTGAAGTTGTTTACTACCATCCACCTTGAGACATTCACATCACCCTCTATTTCTATCTAAAAGAGGAGTGGTGCTACTTTCCATTAAGAAGAGTTCACCCTCAGCTGTAAGCCTGGAAGGAGGAACTTCCAACACACCAATTCTGAATATACCGACTTAGCTTTCACTGAAAGCAGAGAGTGCACGGACACCGGTAAAAACAGCTGATACGGCTACACGTTACCTGACAGCTGACACAACATCACGTGACCGGCCGTGCAGAAACAGAAGACGCCAGCAAAGCCTAAGCTGGCTATTGGATACACTGCTCTTGTGATTTTGAAGAGGCGGTTATCGGACACAGACCGACTACTGAATAGAGACAGAAAAGATCGATCCACTCTACTACAGACAGCTGCCTTCTCTCTTCTTAACAAAGCTTAAGGTACCACTCTCAAATGTGTGTAAGTTTCATCCAATACTCGATGAGCAAGATCAACTACATTTGAGAGCATAAAGTGAATAGACTAAGCTCCAATAGACATACTGGTGATATACAATACCATCGTTGCTTACTGAGCCTATATATATATTTGCTCTCACGGGACAATTTACTCTGATCATTTTTATTCTGATCATTGTTTATATTTAACCCTTTTAGACTATTTTCTTTTGCACGTTTATCCCTATTATTTTAATACTGGACGTCCAGATTCTATATTTGAATGTTTTATTATTAAGTGTTTTATATTCAGTGTTTTATTATCGAGTGCTATATTTACATCACTGAGGCCATCTCTTATCCACGTGTGTATTTAGGAATAGGGAATCGTTCTGCTTGACATTGTACCTCTCTATTGTAATCTGCTTGTTTGAGCTAGTCTTTAGAGTTAGGTTTTACTGCCCTGCATACCCCTTCCCTTTAAATTTTATATTGTAATTGTGCTTGATATTTTAGACATTGTTCTTTATCAATTGTATTTATTTATTTACTAATATTAAATTCTTGATATCTTTTCTTGAGTGCTGTATCATTTTAAGCAATCTCTTAGAAGCCCCTTAATATATCTTTATTATCTCTTGCTCATATATATATATATATATATATATTTTGTATTATTTATTCGTATTTTCATATAAATATAGATCTATCCTAGCTGTAAGCGCCAATACTTCCACTTTTCTGTAGCCACACACCCAAGGGATTTCTTGAGAGGGTCCCTACTTGTATTTGGCTTTAGGTTATAACTAGCGCTGATTCTTCCCCTACTCCAATACGGGAGAGCCTCAAACTACGCAATAAACTCTTCCAAGTCGGAATTACTTCCAATGGAAATGTCTCCGGCAGAATGTAAATTATTGGAAGTTGATTATCCATATCAGAATCAAACCAAAACGTTAAAGTACTTAGGCGTACATTTATCATCTAACCAACATGACCTGTTCAAATATAAGTATGAAAGATTTATACACGAATTCAACTCATTTATTGCATCTTGGCTCCCTAAATCAATTACTTGGATAGGAAGGATTAATGTGGTAAAAATGAATTTGTTACCTAAACTTTTATATATCTTCCAAACAGTCTCTATCCCAATTCCTAATCACTTCCTCCCTACACTACAGTCCATCACTAACTCTTACATATGGCATAAAAGACCACCAAGGATATCTAAAACAACACTATATCTGCATCCAACTAGGGGAGGGCTAGGTGTACCAAATCTCCAGAATTACAAAGATGCCACTATCCATCAGAGGATTGTTGATTGGCGTTACCAGTCGGCAACTTCATCTAAAGCCTGGGTCTCCCTGGAACACAACTTAACGGGGATACTCCAGCTAGGGAGCTATTGTTGGCTTCCCCCTGAACACCGACCTTCTACAATCCAAAACTATCCCATTATAAAAGAAACTTTTCAGGTATGGTCTAGACAGATACAGAAAAACACCTCGTTCTCTAGTACCCCATCCCCTCTCACACCATCACTCTCCAATCCTGACTTCTTGGTGGGGAATTCTCCAAAAAATTTAAAACTAGACATCCATGGACTTCTCCCGGTCTATCTGTTGACGGAGGCAACAAAAATAATCCCAATGACACAAATGCAAAACTTGGAGAACGACTTCTTCGCTACCTGGCTAAGATATAATCAGCTGACACATTTTATCAACACTCATAAAAACAAACAGGATCTGGTGCGTTTCCTCGCACTAGATTTGAACAACTCTGTAGTGCACCTCACCAACCAGCCCATACTATATCTCTTTTGTATGCTATTCTGAACTCACCTCCAACAGACCACCTTCCTTCTTACACACAAAAATGGCAAAAAGACTTTGTGGGGCAAGTATCAGTAGAGGAATGGAATAAAATTTTCCACAACATAGCCAAATCTTCTCACTCCGCCTCCCTGCTGGAAGTCAATTATAAACTCTTAATGAGATGGTATTTGACCCTGCAACGCCTACAATACATCTTTCCCCTGACATCTAACAGATGCTAGAGGAAGTGCAACCAAGAGGGTTCCATGTACCATATTTGGTGGTCATGTCCTAGTATTCAGCCGTTTTGGTGCTCCATAACTAAGGAAATTAGCAAACTCCTAGGACGCGACATTCCTCTAGATCCAGTAGTTTTACTCTTCCATGATATTCCCAAAATGCAATCTAAGGCCCACACTAGGCTTCTACACATTGCATTGAATAGTGCTAAGCAAGTCATTCCTCGGAGATGGAAACAGGAGATTACTCCTACGACTGACGAGTGGCTTGCTCAGGTTTTGCCAAATATACGACTAGAGAGGTTTCATTACTTCTCCATTAACCAATTGGATTTCTTTTGCGAGATTCTCTTCCTATGGGAATCCAGACCCTGCAGCTAATTACCAGGAGGACGCAAGATAACCTAACACCCTTGATAGGGGTAAGCCCATACTGTAATTTTAATATCCCTCAGCAAACTTTATTTCACTTCACTCAGGAACACGTGTATTTGACCTCTTCTCTTCTTTTTCTTTCCTCTTCCTTTCCTTCGTTTGTCTATTCTTCTTTTTCTTTATGTCCTGCTAAACACTTGCAAAATTCATATTGACAATTCTCTATGTAACCAATATTGATAATTGTTGTTTGATGGCCTTTCTAGTCCATTTCTTATTGTATTATTTTGTTTAACCCACAACAAATGTAAGAACTGAAACACAGGGATTTCGATGATTGCCAACAGACTTATGCTGTGAGTGTTTTATTCTCTGCTTGTAAATGTTTGAAGTTATTTCAATAAAGCTTTTTCAAAACTTAAAAAAAAAAAAAAAAAAAAAAAAAAAAGGCCTCCTATCCTCCCTAAATCAACTAACTTTTTTAATTTCTCCCTCAATACCTCTGGTAATTCGTATGCAGATTTTAAATTATTTGCCTTTTTTGCCCCATATACCTCTCCCTGAATAGGCACCTTTAAACCAAATTCAAAACCTTCCTTTAACATCCTCCTGTCCTTGACATTATGATATCCTTCCAATACCTTGTAAATCTTAGTTACTTTCAATGGGATTCTGGCCGACCCCAGCCCCAACCCCTTGAAATCTGCCTGAGCCCTGAAAGGAATTATTCTTACCCCCTTCTTTTCTTCTACAATCCAAACTGGGGTGATTACCTGTGCAGTGTTTACGAATATGTTTGTACTTACAAGATAATCCCCTGTCACAGCGCTTGTCGTTAAACGCCCAGCATTCCTTCACCTCATATTTATTTCTCTTAACAATAAACGGATTCCTGCTCTTCTGCTAATTGAACTAAGCATGACCATATGTCAATGATTTTTACCCAAAAATCCTTTCTGCCCTTTACACCCGTGGCCATGCTACCTCTCTTTAATTCCCCCATAGCTTGTGAAACAATCCGCAATTAAATGCAAATACTGCATCATACCTTTTATTTGCTCTAGATGAGCATCCAAAAAACATCCAGAAAACATTCAGAGTATACTGCAAACCCTTTAACCCAGTCCACAAATGAAATCTTTTTCCTAGCCTTAGCGCCTTCTCCTGTTGACTTAGTGGCAATTCAAACTCTGTTCAGCACTCAAGCAGGTATATAAGGTGTGCAAGCTGTCAGGGTATAACACCAAATTCCCCAAACAAATATCCATGAGCAAACGATGCAGCAGCACCACCAATTCTTGTTAAAGGTTTATTAAAACAAATAAATATGTCTTTGGTCCAATAAACCTTTAAGAAGAATTGGTGTTTCTGCTGCATTCTTTGCTCTTGACTTAGTGGCAACAGCATCCCTAGTAATACTAAAAAAAAGTCAAGGAACTTTCCTTTCTGAGCTTTCTGCACTATTTTTCCTTTTATATGTGAAGAGAGTGGTACTGATTTAACACCATTTGTTTCGTTATCCATAACATTATCCCCCTCACTTTCCTCTGAATCAGAGGCCTTTTGAGCCCCACCGTGCCCCTACTTTTTTTTTCATATTTGGGAATATAACAACATCAGAATCATACCTGCAACTGGAACTATCGGATGAGATAACAATACTACATTTCTTACCTTTCTTATGTACTCCCGCTCCACAAATTGAAAGTTCCTCCCTAGGCCTCACTTTGCTCGGACCGGGTTGCTCCTGCTGGCTCTCTGTTCCTTGATCTCGTTGCTCCTTAGTTGGCTGCTCCCTCCGCCCTTCCCCAGCCGTGATTCCAAATGAAACGCCCTTTCCAGCCTGTGGATAATATATGTTACTCATATGGTTACCAGCATTTTTTTTTTTTTTTATTAAATACAATATCTTTATTAAAATGGACACAGGAGTGAGCATATTGTATGCACTCAAATATTTGCAGAAAATGACAATTGAATGTTAAGAACAAGACAAGTAATACTGGTGTGTGACCTTGTTGGTGTTTGGATGAAATGAAGGTACCTAAAAATGACCTTCTTCAAACACTTGAAAATCAGCATAATTATTAGTAAAATAGATGGAGGTCCTGAAGACACAGAAAACAAGGCACCACACGGAACAGCACCGCCAGGCGAAAGAACCAAAACACATCAGACAAACTCAAACCCACACAGGAAGCGGCAGTCACTCGTGTCAATAAAGTGCTCGAACAGCTCAACACCACCAGTAACGGTTAAATATACAGAGCAAGGGTATAAAAAGCTTAAAACAAGTTTATTAAAACAAGTAAAACACAGCAATGCGTTTCTCGGCTACACAGAGCAGTTTCATCAGGCTGATGAAACGAGTGACTGCAGAGCTTCTCACACACACACACCCTCATTTGGCTTTGCTGATTGGTAGCACTAGCTGAAGGCGTTGGGATTCCGCTGCCTCTGATTGGTGAGACGTACCCACGTGATCGGACTGCGTACATTGCGGTTGAGTCTGTCGGGCGACTAAGAGGTCCCGGCCTGCTGTTTCTGGCACCATGAGTGCCGCTCCCCATGCGAGCCGGAACCCGTCCGACGTGCCTGGCTCCCCCACCCGACGACACTGCCCCACGCGGCGCCCCCCCCTCTGCATCCACAGGACCTCCATCTGATCTGGGAGAGCTGCCATCATTCTGACCGATTGTCAAGCATTGCTTATCATCATTAGCGCACCTCCATAGGGTGGTTCTTATCCCTATCCTCTCCACTATTAGTAAAATAGTTCTAGTAAAAACACGGAGAAAATAATAACACAGCAGTAGGAACCGTGATGAATCAGACAGATGAACTCGCTTTGTCTAGTATGTTCTGCCGGCTCAGGGACAATCTGACATTGGGGTTCAGGGTAGGAAGTCCGCTGGAGCCATTACAGTTTTGTATTTGTCAATTCTTATAAACCATATAGCGTGTCTGAAGGAGTTCATCCGATACCCAGTTTGGTGACAGGAAGGGGTAGTAAATGCTCCCTGACGGGTTGTAGTAAGTCATAGCGCTTGGTTGTGAACCATGCGGCCCAAGTCCGTCATATGTAAAAAAAAAAATAAAAAAAAATAATGTTCACACCGTGTCATACCCAAGGAGAGCAGTATGAGACATTGTGAGCCATGCTACCCGATACCTGTTCTCCGTATTGCCTCAGCAGCCCCAAGGTTCAGAGGTGGCCCACCAGGGTCCCATTTCAACTGCATTAGGTCCTCAGATAGAAGGGTGGTAAGAAGCGATATGAGCTGTGCGGCTTGCATGAGCAGATAGTTAGGTATCATGTTAAAGTCAGTTTGACCAAGTCTTTCTCCCGTACTAGCTATCAGGTCCGCTCTTAGTATTGGCATGTCCGGACGGAATAGCACAGCGGGGGTTACTCTCTGATACCTCACTCGTATCCTATTAGTGGCGTCCATCAGCAAAGTGTAGTTGTTGTCATCGGCTCCGCTTCCATAAATGAGGTGGTTGTTGCCTTGTACGGGAGTGACCGTGGATTGTGGCTGTGGGTTTCCATGAGGAGTGGCGGTAGGTGCAAGGCTCTGTCTCACTGGGTTTCTTGTCAGTGGATGCTCCGTAGGAACCAGGCCAACATCTTCCACAGACAACGCAGGTCTCCGAACTGTCACAGCCTTGCACTGGGTGGTAACACCACTCTCCGCAGCAGCCTTGCTCACAGAATCTTGTATGCCAGCATTGTTAGTATCGGATGAGGCAGTGTCCCCTGGACTGAATGCCGTTATAGACCCAATATTCAGTTCATGGGGGCCACGTGGGGAAAAGCAACTTGCAAAACTCTGTGCTATTAAGAGTCTCAATCCAGCATAATGTTCGTTTAGTAACTCGGATATAGTTTCTTCAGAATCTTGTAAATCGGTATCCATCACCAGCAGTATGTGTAGTCAAATAGGACTACTCGTAACCCAGATGTCTGGGGGGGGAATGTGCGGCAGCTTAAAACCCTGCGGCCTGTCAGATAGGGTCGCTGGGTTTGGCTGAACAGCAAAGGCTAAAGGTACGATCCGGAAAGTCTCTTTCATACTCCACTGAGGTCTTTTAGAGATATAACTACTAAAGTATTACAAATATCCTCTAGGAACCTATAAAGGCTCATATATTCTAAATGTAGATCAGGAGCTTCCCCAAGATGCGTCCTGCCGGATCAGCTCATCGCTCCGCCCCCGATGGTTACCAGCATTTAACGGCACATTATTAGATGAATCATTAACTCTCATATATAAGTGCCCGTCGCTGACCTTTAAAAATGTAGCATTCCTTTGAGTGTTTGTTATTTGGACAAAGGACTGCTGGTGTATATTATTGGCCTCATGAACATATCCCCTACCCGCACTATCTCTGTGGCAATGCCTACCCTGATGCCCTGAAAAACTATTTGGGATAGCGGAACTCCTATCTGAGGCATAACGATATGACATCACCTTGCCCACAACATAGATTTTTATCATTATAGGGCGGGGCAGTGTGATCAACTATCGTATAGGGACCTACAATCTGAGGGCCCCTTCTGGTTCCCCTGTCCCTATCCTAGCTCGACCGCTCATCTGACAACCCCCCCCCCGTCTACCACATAGGTACGGATTTGATACTCTTTATAGGAACTCCCTTCCGCCCAGCCTAAACATACCCCCGGAGGAATGGATGCCCTCCTTGATCAAATACGGACCCAACGCTGGTCTATGTGAAGCTGACCACGCCTCCCTACAAGGGGGCTGGGGCTGTTCCAGGATCGGCCCAAAAAAAAAAAAAAAAACACTTACAAGCTCTGGCCCTACAGAAAAAACCTGCTCTGCAGAATTATAAGCCGATGACACAGGGCCACCATGACCTGGGGGAATATCCGGTGAAGACAAGTCCTGCTCAGAAACAACCCAGTGTATAGGAGGGGGAGCTAGGGATTGGACAGAGTTAGATCCGGAAGACCCAGCATAAGAATGAGGACTAAAGGAAGATAAAGGGGGGGGGGGCAGGAAGGGAATGAAAGGGCCCAACACTTACCTCTGTGACAGCCTGCACAGCACTCCCTAGCCTTTCAGGAAAGACAGTTCCCTGTGACTCCATGCCTCTAACTCCTACAGTGTTCCTTTTTCTCTTCTTGGCCTTCTTCTCCTCTCGCAATGCGCTGCCCGTCCACAAATTCTCGCCATCCAGATACTTCTTAGGCATTCTTCTGCTTCTAGTAGCCATCCTGAAGTAAGCGTCCACTGGTTCAGCTGAAAGACCTATAAGCAAAAAAGGACAAAACAATTTTCTGAACAATATCTGTGTGCATCCTGTTGCCCTGTTTCCCACAGCCATGTCACACACATACACTCACCTGTGCCGTGTCCCTCAGACATATCACACACGTACAATCACCTGTACCTATATTGTCACATATTTCCTGCTCTGCAGCTTCTGGTATATGTATTAGCCAATTATCTTCTGTTTGTTCCATGTTCAATGAAATCTTACTATCATTTTCAATTGAATTAATAATAAAAAAACACACACAATCTAAAGAATCACTATTTGCAGTGTCAATGGTCTCTTTTAAAAACTTAAGATGAAAATAAAATGTAAACAAGAATTGTGTAATTTAATTGAATTAAACCTAAGTCTAGATCACTAGCAGTCACATCTGGAAGAAATTCCATGTAGTAACAACATAGCTGAGTTTTAGTGACTTTTGCAAATACACCCCACAGTAGCCAACCAGAATTCCCATGTTTTGTGTATTACAGTTTTTTTTTGTTTAGTTTTTTTGTAATCAGCTATATTAAAAAAGTAAAGTTGTACAAAACATAGCTATATGTGCACAATATGTCTTTTCACGTTTGACACGGTCATTGTTAACTACAGGTAGAACTCGAAAAATTAGAATATCGTGCAAACGTTCATTTATTTCACTAATGCAACTTAAAAGGTGAAACTAATATATGAGATAGACTCATTACATGCAAAGCAAGATAGTTCAAGCTGTGAGTTGTCATAATTGTGATGATTATGGTTTACAGCTCATGAAAACCCCAAATCCACAATCTCAGAAAATTAGAATATTACATGCAATCAATAAAACAAGGATTGTACATAGAACAATATCGGACCTCTGAAAAGTATAAGCATGCATACTGTATGTACTCAGTACTTGGTGTGGGCCCATTTTGCAGCAATTACTGCCTCAATGCGGCGTGGCATGGCTCCCCAAATCAATACAGACTGTGGAAACTTCACACTGGACTTCAAGCATCCTGCAGTGTGTGCCTCTCCATTCTTCCTCCATACTCTGGGTCCTTGGTTTCCAAATGAGAAGCAAAATTTGCTCTCATCAGAAAAGAGAATTTTGGACCACTGAGCAACAGACCAGGTCTGTTTTTCTTTAGCCCAGGTAAGATGCTTCTGACGTTGTTTGTTGTTCAGGAGTGGCTTGAAAAGAGCAACATGATATTTGAAGCCCATGTCCAGGATCCGTCTGTGTGTGGTGGCTCTTGATGAACTGACTCCAGACTCAGTCCACTCCTTGTGAAAGTCCCCAACACTTTTGAATGGCCTTTTCCTGACAATCCACTCCAGGCTGCGGTCATCCCTGCTGCTTGTGCACTTTTTTCTTCCACACTTTTCCCTTCCACATAACTTTCTTTGATACAGCTTTGATACAGCACTTTGGGAACATCCAACTTCTTTTGCAATTACCTTTTTGAGGCTTTCCCTCCTTATAGAGGGTGTCAATGATGGTTTTCTGCACAACTGTCAGGTCAGCAGTCTTTCCCATGATTGTGATTCCTACTGAACCAGACTGAGAGACCATTTAAAGGCTCAGCAACCCTTTGCAGGTGTTATGGCTTAATTAGCTGAATAGAGTGGGACACTTTGAGCCTAGAATATTGCACCTTTTCACAATATTCTAATTTTCTGAGATTGTAGATTTGGGGTTTTCATGAGCTGTAAGCCATAATCATCACAATTATGACAAATCATGGCTTGAACTATCTTGCTTTGCATGTAATGAGTCTCTCATATATTAGTTTCACCTTTTAAGTTGCATTAGTGAAATAAATGAACTTTTGCACAATATTCAAATTTTTCGAGTTTCACCTGTACATGGAAGTTACGTTTAAACTATAATAATTATAACCAAAATATAACTACTTAACTGGTCAATTTCAAGAAAAGCATATTTCATAAAGAGATTAAGATATGAGGGAAGTGTCTTTTCTATAGGTTACCCAAACACTTTTCTGGATCTAAAAAATAAGGGGGTGATAGGGCGAGAGAGAGCATGGAAATTATTAGTAGTGGTGAGAAGGTGTGAAGAAATGGGAGGAGGGGAGATGGTGTGGGGGTCCCCGTGTAGAGAATGTTTAGTCTAGGTGAGTCTCTATTTGCAATCAAATGTGGGGGTTCTAGTTTTGTAGAGAACCTCCTAATAAAGTTGGGCTCTGATTTTTATACTAGATTACCAATAAAACTTAATATTGTGGGGGGGCAGAGCTAGCCACGGAGCTGAGTAGCAGCACATCTAGAGAGCTCTGCCGTGAAAAGTTTAATATTTAGCTATTTGGGATCAAAAACACCCGTAAATTTTACCTAATACTACTGCAAAAGGTAACCTGTTGCTTAAAGACCAAACTGGTCCAAAGATTATACCCATTTATTTGAAGCAACCTGAAAAGATTGAGAGTATTGATCTCACACCGGATTTCCAGCGCCCGCAATCTAGAAGCTGCGTCTCAACCTAGCCTGCCTGCAGCATACGACTCAGGAGGGTCGGGGCTCCGCTCCGGAGAAGTTGCTGAAGTGGACACGCTCTCTCTTTACCTCCGGTGACCTACAGGAGATTGCTCCGACACTTACCCCACCAAACCACAAACCGCAACTGCGGCAACCTCTGACACTTGGAGATCGGCCGGAGCGGCTGCAACGACACCGGAGGTACTTTACCGGGGCTGAGAGGCCCCCCTGGATGATCACCCGTTTGGGAATATCTGCTCTACCAGATCTGAAGAGACTGTAGTTTTGGCGTGAGCGGCCACCATATTGGACAGCGTGATCGCAACATAAGGATCTGGGTGAGTCGCAGCACAATCACACTATACAGTCACAAACACTTACCAGCCGCAGGCCTGCACTTGGAGAGACTTTAAGAACAATATGCTAACCTCCACAGAAAGAGCCTAAATCGCTTTATCGCTACTGACACGCTATTCAGTTTTCTCCTACTGCATGACAGGCCTACAAACTATAGGAGATACTTGAGACATTGGTCAATCTTTAACACCAGCACAGCAAGCATTGTTTATACTTGTTACAACCTCCCTAGCCCATGAAAGAGAATCAGTTAATGGGATATTAAAGATACTCTGGAAGTGTAAACATAGCTGGATACCTACTACTCACACAGCCCAAAAGTAGGCCCTGTAGACTGCTTTATTTCTTACTGGGAACCTCTACACAAGCAATTTGAGCCAGAGACTGACCCCACCATTTGGTGACGCGTCCACATTACAATCTGAGCAGCTTAACCGGTTATAGGCCAGCAATTACAAGCATTACCCCCCTCCCTGCCATTTCCCACCAGATACTACTGGTGGGTCATATCCTCACCCCCTTTACCCACTTCGTCAATAGGAGACACATACCCAGGGCAGAGGGGTTCATTCTCACGACTGCAACCATCACCATATCTCCCGTTTTGGAAAATAGAGGCTGAACATATATAAAGAATACACTTCAAGGAGAAGGTCCCGCTTTTCATTCTCTCACTGTTGCAGATATACATATCCAAGTAAATCAAGGCACCAGATATAAAGACTCCCAGATTAGGCTGCCCTCACCAGAGCGCCCTCTTCACCTGGAGGAAATAGACCATAGCAACATGTAATTGAACACTAATTGTTCGTGGCCCCGCCGGCTAATGGGTTCCTAATAGCATATGTAAAATAAATAAGCAAGCTCTCAACATTAACATACATATATCACTTGATAGTCTCGCATCCCGTAAATACAAGATGTCGCAGGCCCAGAAAAGGAAGCAGAAGCCCCATGCTACGCCAAAAAGAACTGTGGTGGATCATTTTCAGCACCGCTCTAACATGGCCCAGGCGAGATCAGAAGATGAATACTCAGATACGGGGAGTGCCTCAGACACCCAGACCGGTTCAATCTTAAAGCAAAAGGCCTCACAGGCCCTGGAGATATCTAATAGTACTAACAACAATATGATAGAAACCATCCAATCCCTGCTAACCTCACATCACGATTCCTTGACTAAGAGATTTGATAGATCGCATGCCGACTTGAAGAGAGATATCGGTCTCATAGGAGAGAGAACTGATGCGCTGGAGCGCAAACAAGAAGACTTGGCAATAGATCACACCAACCTTCTTAGCTACTCCCAATCCCTGGCCATTCAGATCACTGATTTGGAATTGAAGCTGGCGGACCTAGAAGACAGGTCGCGTCGCAACAATATACGCATCAAAGGCGTGCCGGAATCAGTTCTACCACAGGACCTTGAGAAATATCTACATGGTCTATTTGAAGCTATATTGGGGTCAGCGACAGGTGATGAGAATCTCATAGACAGAGTACACAGAGCCCTCAGGGCACGAACAGCGGATGGTGGACAACCAAGAGATGTGATAGCGAGGTTTCACTACTATACCTACAGAGAAAAAATCATTAAAGCCTTAGCCAGAGACAAGCAATTGCCTGAAGGGTATGCAGGTCTGCAAATCTACCCGGATCTTTCTACTCACACGCTCCAGATCCGCAAACATTTCCAGCCCTATACTAAAATACTGAGAGAGAGAGATCTGAAGTACAGGTGGGGGTTCCCAGTAAGGCTGTTTATCACCAAGGACAGTCACCAATATATGGCCTCCACCCCTCAACAGGCACGTGAGTTGCTGCAAAAGTGGAACTTGCTCCCTCCAGATGGAGGAGATCGCTCTCCCGACACAGAAATAGGCAATGGACTGAGGGCGTCAGCCCCACCATGGAAACCGCTACCACAAAGATCCTCTGGTACTCCTGGAACATCCAACGAAGCCTTTAAGAAGCACAGAGATTCTACTGATTCACGACGAGATGCAGTCAAGTAGAGAGCCTGTCTGCTTTTCTTTTTGTTCTACTTGTGTTACTTACTTTGTTCATTCTATCTGCTGGACCCTCTGAAAGACGAAGATGACTCACCATAGGAGAGAGTGCTCTACAATGTTTAAGGACTGCTATCCTGCCTAAGCAGGATGAAGATGGGTGAGACCTAAGCAATCATATATTGTAGCTTATTTGTTTACCCAAGTAATGGACACTTACCATAATCCTTAAATATGCCTGTTTCTTTACTTATGCCCACATGTAAATTGTTGTTTTGTTATATTGAGTTATTGATCACATATTTATTGTTAGTCTATTACACAGACTTATATATTTAGGCAATTGAACACCTATAAGCTTATTTATACTGTCCCCTTCAGCACTTAGTAGCAGGAGACACAGGGAGGAGACTGAATCTGTATCTGAGCGCCCATAACTAGTACGTGGCCCCCATCATGCTAGGACCTTCTCCATGAGTCTGACATACACTCTACCCATATCATATCTTAATGCCTCCTGCTAAGCCCTGTCCTATATTGGGAGTATAGAGGCATCTAATCTAACTTAAGCACGACTACCTCACAAAACGACTAACCTGCCCTTGCCGATACTTTAGCTGTAAGTCTCTAACTCCTATGGCAAGTCGATCCACAGTTAGTACCCTAAAGATTAGGGATAATTCCATGCCCTCTAGTGCTCCATCCTCTTTAGACATAAGCCACTAACCTAAGCAATGCCTTTATTGTTTAATGTCCTAGCCGTCTGTCATGCAGAGGACCCTGGACTACGACCCTAATGCCCCCCTCAGTTAGTCCAACTGCGATAAGGCATAGATCAGATTCCTAGCGAGAACCTGCTTGTGTAATGAATAGGGCTCTATACAAGGCACAGGGAATTAAGTAATGCCCAGAAAGGGAAAGGTAGTTGATACGCCACTAATCACTTTACGTTGCATCGCCCAGTTCTGTTCAAAATCCCTCCTGTTGTTGTTGAGATTAATGTTTATAATATGAGGTTTACAGCATTGAATGTTCTATTATGTATGATGTACATATGCAATACATATGCTTTTTCATTCCACAGCTTTATAACCCATATTTTAAGTCGGCGGGGTCGTGGACCCCTCTCCGCTCAGCTCCCCCCACCATATTAGTTGTGCCCCACTGGCAAAGACCGGTTGGTGCACTCATTGCGAAAGTGTATACTTATCACTTTTATCCAGTCATAGAGGTTTCCTTTTATAATACCTCTCAGTTAATATATATCACGTTTTCCTAGCCCTCACAGCATAAGACTGATCTGCCACATTTGACTGCTAGACTGATTTACCACCCTAAGTAACCCAGGCAGCCCCCCGCCACTCCCAAAATGGCCCCGATACGTATAGCTAGGCTGAACGCGCAAGGCTTAAATTCCCCCACTAAGAGGAAATTGCTACAGCGATATCTCCTAGCACACAAAGTACACATAATGTTCCTACAGGAGACACACTGGATGGGGGAACCCCGACTCTCTGGGATTTCCCGATACTTCCCAGTATGTGAAACTGCCTCCAATTCTGAGGGCAGGACCAAAGGAGTTGCCCTCCTGATTAGTAGAGACTTGTCCTTTACCATGGAGTATATTGAAAGAGATAGTGAGGGTAGGTACCTGATACTTATCTGTTCACTTAATAACACACTGTTCACACTAGTCTCATTATATGCACCTAATTCCAAACAAGTTCCCTTCCTCCGCAAATTATTAGCACACGTAGAACAGATCAAAAGAGGACACCCAATTATTGGGGGGGATTTCAACATGGTCTGGGACCCAGCCAAAGACAAGCAATCCACCATTACGACACACTCTGACAGAAACGTCTCATCTACCTCCAACGCTTTCCGGAAACTCATATACCAACACAACCTCTATGACGCTTGGAGATGCTTAGCACCTTCAGAGAAAGACTTTACACACTACTCAAAAGCCCACAATTCATATTCCAGGATCGATCATATATTCTGTGATTCGTGGTCTCTAGACCAACTTACTAACCATTCCATCAGACCGTGTACATGGTCAGACCATGACATGGTCTGCTTAGATTTCACTCAGCTACAAGCCCTGACTAATAGGCCGCCATGGCGACTTTCTGAGCAATGGCTCTCTGATATAGAGCTTCCGGCGCTCCAAGAGGTTGTGAAGGAGTTCCTGTCACATAATGACACAGGAACCACCGACATTGACATGGTCTGGGCCGCTCTTAAAGCATACCTACAGGGTCATTTTATTAAAAAAATGGCCCGACTGCGCAAAGAGCATAGCCAGCCCTTAGCGAAGTTATATGGAGATCTTCGTGCCCTTGAACAGACAAACAAAACGATCCCTAGTGTTCAATTAGCCAATCAAATTGGACTTATCAGGGAAAAAATCTCCAAGAGAGATCTGTCCCGGGTCCAGGAGAATCTACATAAGCTCAAACAATTGTATTACCACAAAGGCAATAGGGCAGACAAGCTTCTAGCTAACAAATTACGCATGCGCACACTACAGAAAAGGATACCCCACATAGCGACGTGCAGTGGTGTGGTACACTCTCCTAAAGAAATAGGCGCTGCGTTTGCTAGTTACTATTCTTCACTATACAATCTTGAGCAATCTGAAGCAACTGGCAGCTCTGACCATGGCGACATTCTCAAATTCTTAGAAATACTACCTGTGCCCACTCTAACTGAGGAATCTAAAGCCGAATTACAGCGACAGTTCACATTAGAAGAGGTCAAAGCAGCCATAGAGGACCTCGCACCCCATAAGGCCCCTGGGCCAGATGGGTTCACGGCAATGTTATATCGAACACTTAGCCCGATCATAACCCCGATACTGCTCCGACTCTTCCAAAAAGTAGCAACTAAAGGCGCCTTCCTGGCAGAATTCCTAGAAGCCAACATTACCACAATTCACAAAGAAGGTAAAGACCCATTACTGTGCTCTAGCTACAGGCCCATCTCACTCATCAACGTAGATGCAAAAATCTACGCTAAAATATTGGCTAATAGGCTAGGGAAGCACTTGCAGACAATTATACACCTAGATCAGGTGGGCTTTGTACAAGGAAGGCAGGGTTCCAATAATACCCGGCGCCTTTTAAATATCTTCTCAGAAGCCGCGGATATGGGACTCCCGGTACTCACCCTGTCGTTTGATGCCGAAAAGGCCTTCGACAGGGTGAGATGGGACTACCTATTTCAAACTCTATCAGCGTTTGGAATACCGGACTCATTCATCACAGCGACCAAGGCGCTGTACTCGGCCCCCACCGCAGTTGTTAGAGGGTTGGGATTCTGCTCCCCTAAGATCACAATCAGTAACGGAACCAGACAGGGATGCCCCCTCTCCCCCCTATTGTTTGTTTTGGCTATTGAGCCCCTGGCGATCGCAATTAGAGAATCAAAACAGATTCATGGCGTACAGATGCACGATACCCCTCAGAAGCTTGTGCTATTTGCAGATGACCTTACGGTCTTTCTTTCAGACCTAGTTGACTCTATCCCCCCGTTAATGGCCCTTTTCGCACAATTCGGAGAAATCTCTTATTACAAACTTAATGTGACCAAGACGGAGGCCTACTCCCTTAATATTCCGCAGCATGAAAGGGAAGAGATCCAGCTTGCTTACTCCTTCAAGTGGTCCTGCAAAGCAGTTCGCCACTTGGGAGTCTTTCTCTCCCATAAAAAGTCGGTGGTGATCAAAGAAAACTTTGAAAAGCTGCTAACAGCCATCACTTCGGAGCTTCACTCTAAAAGATATAGTGAAATATCTTGGATGGGCAGAATAGCGGCTCTTAAAATGATGATCTTACCAAAGATTACCTACCTGTTCCGCTGCATTCCAATGCCAGTCCCATATACATTGATTAGGAAGTTTCAGACCCTCTTTAACTCATACACTTGGCAGGATAAAAGACCCCGGGTGGCTGCACACATCCTGCAGATGCCGATAGAGAAGGGAGGCCTTGGCCTCCCTAGCGTTCGGAAATATTATGAAGCGGCAATGCTAACCCATGCTACAGCATGGAGTAAAGATCTCCCCCCAACAAGGTGGAGAGATTTAGAGCAGGCCTCACTGCCAGCTTACGTCTATCTCGAAGATTTGCTTTGGCTACCCCCACACTGGCAAGCCAAAGTTCATGTTGCCAACAACATAGTGAAAGGATGTCAAGAAGCTTGGAATAAGCTGCGTCATAACAAACGGGTGGCCCCGCACCCCTCACCAATACATCCAATAAGGGCCCTTCTAGTGGGGCTACTTAATACACATCTTAGCGCATGGGCTACTACGGGCATAAACACAGTGGGTGACTTTTACTACAACGGACACTTAAGAACACATAGACATGCTGAGCCTCCCTACACTAACTCCCAAACACCAATTTGACTTACTGAGACTCCGTACACTGTTGAAATCCTGGGGCTTCCTAGACGAACCATTGAGAGACCTGACTATTTGGGAGACACGATGGACAACCAATACCCAGCAACATAAACCCCTCACAGTACATTATCACTGTCTTATTGAAGAAGAGACTACTCCAAAAACAATTCATATGACTGCATGGGAGAGAGACTTGCAGGCCACATTTCCACCAGACGCCTGGAGCAAGGCCATTAGCTTAACAAAAAAAGCAACCCATTGCGTTACTCTCTATGAGTTATACTTCAAAATAATCACCAGATGGCACTTAGTACCCACAAAACTACAGAAGCTTTTTCCTGACCACTCACAACAGTGTTGGAGGGAGTGTGGAGAGCCGGGGTCCCCCATCCATGTCTGGTGGACCTGCCCTAAACTGACGACTTACTGGCAGAAAATCGAAAAGATCTGTAAAGACTTAGAGCTAGTGCCAACCTTGAATCCAGCCCTAGCCATACTACACCTAGGTATGGACAAGCTCCCCAAAACCAAGCAAAAGCTCTTGATATATATCCTCCTCTCTGCTAAATTGCTAATAGCCAGGAATTGGAAAAAGAGTCAACCCCCCAGAATACAGAGTATAATTGAGGGAGTGAACTATATAAAAAATATGGAAAATTACGTGGCTAGAGAACAAGGGCAATTACATAATTACTGCCTAATTTGGGAACCGTGGGAATCCATGTTGACTCACCTAACTCCCACTTGAACCCTCAGAAATAGGAAGATATATAGAAATACGTTTCTTCTAGCTACCCCAACTTCCAACCTCCTCATATGCCCCTCTCCCCCCACACCTTCCCAGAAACCAAGACAGAAGCCCAATATCCTCACTAGCAGATAATGAGCGGAGAGGGGTCGGAAGGCCCCTCCATACTAATAGGAAACTGTGATGTAACATTAT
Source organism: Bombina bombina (assembly GCF_027579735.1). Lineage (NCBI taxonomy): Eukaryota > Metazoa > Chordata > Amphibia > Anura > Bombinatoridae > Bombina > Bombina bombina. The sequence goes on along the minus strand of NC_069502.1, from coordinate 800,103,277 downwards.
AGTTAAAACCACACTACTTAATCACTTCCATTGACTGGATTGCTGTTCTAAGGATAACACCTTTATAGAACGATGATATACGATTGTATACCCATGAAAGTTTACTATATATATATATATATATATATAAAAGGTGACCTCTGTAAAAACGAGGACTCCCTTGCAGGGAGAAACTTGCATTATCATTGGTATTCTACCGTTACTGAACCTTGCACATGTAAATATACTTTTTATGCTTTATTGATTTTTGATGTTGTATATATCTTTACTGGAGAAAAGTAATCTGTTAACGATATGTCCTCAATAAAAAATGTTTAATAAAAAAAAATAAAAAAAAAAAAAACTTAATATTGTGATCTATGTTTAAATTGCCTTTTTAAAAATCCATATTTCTCTAATTTTGCTAAACAGGTTTTTTTGGCGTTTTTAAAATAGAATCCATTCTAATTGTTTTCATTAAAACCTTGCATATACTCACATCACAGTAACATCCCTTATACCTGACATTAGGACAAAACAGCATTAGTATTCCAAAACCCCCAATATCTGACATGGGGACAATACAGCAGTAGTTTTCCAACAACCCTTTACCTGACATGGAGACAATACAGCACTAGTTTTTCAACAGGCCCAATACATGACATGGAGACAATACAGCGCTTGTATTCCAACAGTCCCTATACCTAACATGGGGACAATACAACACTTTTATTTCAACAGCCCCTATACCTGATATGGAGACAATACAGCACTTTTATTAAAACAGCCATTATTCCTGACATGGGAACAATACAGAACTATTAAACCAACAGCCCCTACACCTGACATATGGAGAATCCAGCACTAGTACTTAAACAGCCCCTATACTTGATGGGGACAGTATATCACTAGTATTAAAACAGACCCTATAGGTGACATGGGGGCAATATAGTACTAGTGTTCAAACAGCCCCAATACTTGACATTAGTCCAATACAGCACTATTATTCCAACAGCCCCTATACCTGACTTGGGAACAAACCAGCACTAGTATTTTAACAGCCCCTATACCTGACTTGGGAACAAACCAGCACTAGTATTTTAACAGCCCCTATACCTGACATGGGGACAAACCAGCACTATTATTCTAAACTGCCCTAATACCTGATATAAGGAGAATATTGCACTAGTATTCCAACAACCCCTATACCTGACATGAAGACAATACTGCACTAGTATTCCAACAACCCCTATACCAGGCATGAGGACAATACTGCACTAATATTTCAACAGCCCCTATACCTGACATGGGGACAATACTGCACTAGTATTTCAACAGACCCTATACCTGACATAGGGACAATCCAGCACTAATATTCCAACCAGCCCCTTGACTGACATGGGGAAAATACAGTAGTAGTATTCCAACATCACTCAATGTTCTCCCCAGACCTTTTTAGCGGGTGCACCCCCCGGATGATTTTACTGACCACAAGGCTAAAATTTCATGATTCAAATAGAGTATGCAATTTTAAGAGATTTTCCAATTTACTTCTTTTAACAAATTTTGCACAATCTTTTTATGTACACACTTTCCGACTCCTACTGAGCATGCACACAAGTTCATAGGGTATACGTATTTTTAGTCTGTGATTGGCTGATTGCTGTCACATAATACAGGGAGCAGGCAAATAGGGAAGGAATACATTTGTCAGAAAAAATAAATCTACTGGTTAATGCACTTGTTAATTATTTAATCCTACTGTATTTATTGGTCCTTTAAAGGGATACTAAACCCACATATTTTCTTTCATCATTCAGATAGAGCATGCAATTTTAATAAACTTTCTAATTTTATCCTATTATCAAATTGTCTTTGTTCTCTTGCTATCTTTATTTGAAAAAGCAGAAATGCAAGGTTAGGAGCAGGCCCATTTTTGGTTAAGCACCTGGGTAGCACTTGCTGATTGGTGGCTACATTTACCCACCAATCAGCTACCGCTACTTAGGTGCTGAACCAAAAATGGGCCGGCTCTTAAGCTTACATTCCTGCTTTTTCAACTAAAGATAGCAAGAGAATGAAGAAAAATTGATAATAGGAGCAAATTAGAAAGTTGCAAAAAGTACATACTCTATCTGAATCATGAAAGTAAACATTTGGGTTTAGTATCCATTTAAGCTAAAATTAGCTAATATTAAACATGTTCAATTTTTATTGCACAAATAATCATTAAAGGGACAGTATACTATAAAATTGTTTTTCCCTTGATGTGTATCCAATTACTTTTATTTTACCAGCTGCAGAGTATAAAATGTATGAGATTTGCTTTTTTAAGGTTTATTTGTGTATATGAATTAGCTGATTTTGTGTTTTGAAGCCACAACCTAATAAAATGGGTTGAGCTTGAAGGTATAATCAGATCTCATTACTTTATCACATTGTGTTCATATACCTGCTTTTTTTTTTTTTTTTTTTTTTTTGAAAAATTTTCTTTATTAATAGAAATCAAACAATTACAGTTGTAAAACAATAATGCAGTTCAGGTCTCAGTTAATTCACAGGCATTAAATTAACAATAATGTTCTAGTCCTTCAAAACTGGGCTTATTTACAGAGGTGGTATTCTTAAACAGGTTAGTGACTAAGGCATTCTAAGTTCTTTTCCCTTTTTTCAGCATTCAAATATTCCTCCCATAGAAACACAATAGAATAGTATTCCTCCAGTTTGTTCACTAAACCATAATGGAATTTCTCTAGGGATAATGTTAAGGTGATGGAGTTTATCCATTCCTCTCTAGATGGAACATCAACACTTTTCCATCGTCTTGGAATTAACTGTTTAGCACAATTCAGCATCATATTCAGTATTACCGCTCTAAGCCTGCATCTAATCTTGGTTGGCTTATGGAATAAACACGTCTGTGGGTCTAAGGATATGTCATGGTGTGTGGCTTTGCGAATCTCAGAGGTCACCAGTCTCCAAAATTCCTGTATTTTTGGACAGTGCCACCACACGTGAAGCAGTGTACCTGTCTGGCCGCAATTTCTCCAGCATAAGGCTTGGGTGTTAGGGTAGATCAGGGATAACCTATGCGGTGTCAAATACCATCTACTTAGTAACTTCATGTTTGTCTCCCTGAATTTCATAGATGTGGTAGAAGAGTTCATGTGTTTAATTATGGTAAGCCAATCCTTTTCTGTAAGAGGGGAGTTTAAATCTTTCTCCCACTTCTCTGTATATGAGGGTAGCTTGCGTGAGTGATAACTTAGTAGTTGTTGGTAGGTCATAGAGAGGTGGCCCTTAGTTGCCATTTGTGAGAAGCATATATTTTCAAACGGTGTACGTGTTCTGAGAATTTGCTGTTTATCAGGGTGTGTGCTAATATAGTGCTGGAGTTGGAAAAACTTATACCATTGTTGAAAGTGATCAATATTCAATTCTATTAGCTCTTCTTTTGTACATAGGGACTGTCCCCTTAAAACCTTACTAAATGGAATTAGAGTGTGGATCGTGCTGTCGTTGTACCAATACTTTTGTACTTTATTTGAAAGACAGGATTAGTGATAGTTGGGGATAAGGGGGATGGAATGGATGATATAGAAGGGAAATGTTTGAGAACATAGTGCCAGGATTTAAAAGTTTCTCTTGTGAGTGAGGATATTGACGTAGTACATGTTTGTTCAGTAGGGGGTATCCAGCAGGCGCTACCAAGATTGGGAAAAGAGGCTAGTGAGTGTTCTAGTGTAATCCATTCCTTATTTATGCCGTTTTTACACCAATCAATGATACGTACCAGCTGTGTTGCTAATCTATAGAGTGCTATGTTTGGGGCCCCTAATCCCCCTCTATCTTTAGGCATATACAACGTGTGCATAGGGACCCTTATCATATGTTCAGACCAGATAAAGGAATTGAGAACCTTTTGTAAAGAGCGTATATATATGAGTCAGGAAGTTGTATGGGGAGGGCTTGGAATGTGTATAGTATCTTGGGGAGTACCATCATTTTTATTGAGTTTATACGACCTATCCAAGATATACTTTTATGTTTCCATTCATGTAGTTCCTTTTTAAGTTTTTGCAGTAATGGGAGATAGTTTAATGAAAATATTAATGACTTATTTTCAGGGATTTGAATACCTAAATATTTAATTGATTTCGTGTTATGATGATACCCAAAGTCTGTTTGTATCTTATCCACCAAACTAGGGGGGTTGTAAAAGCTGATGAATTCTGACTTAGTTTCATTAACTTTGAAGAAAGAATACCTGCTGTAGTTTGAGAGCTCTGACGATATCGCCTTAAGTGACGTGGCAGGGGATGTTAATGTGAGCATGACATCATCGGCATATAATGCCATTTTATACTGATTGCCTTGAACCTCAATTCCTTTTATCTCTGAGTTCTGCCTGATTTTGGATGCCAAAATCTCCATTGCCAGAACAAACAACAAAGGCGAGAGAGGGCAGCCCTGTCTCGTACCATTGGCAATAGTTATTGGGGGGGTTAGGGAATCATTTAGTCTAATTCTAGCCGAGGGGGAATTATACAATGCAAATATTTTTTCAACTATTGTTTGTCCAAATCCAAATTTATATAAGGTTGCCTTCAGGAACTTCCAGTTTAGTCTATCAAAAGCCTTTTCGGCATCTATTGATAGAAATATAGTAGGTATCTCATTAACTGTGACATAGTCGAGAAGGTTAAGTAGCTTTATTGTATTGTCCCTGGCTTCACGGGAGGGAGTGAAACCTGCTTGGTTGACATGTATTAGTGTAGGGAGAAATTTATTGATACGAGAGGCAATAATCTTAGCGTAAAGTTTTATATCTGTATTAATTAAGGAGATAGGGCGGAAGTTTGATGGGGTTGTGGGGGGTTTATCAGGTTTAGGTAGTACTGTTATATGAGCCTCAACCATGTTTTTAGAAAATGGGTTCCCCTCCCCCACCTCATTAAAAAGTTGAAGAAGGAAAGGGGACAAAATATCTTTAAAGAATTGATAGTAAGTCACTGAAAAGCCATCTGGGCCTGGGCTTTTACCCTTATTCATTTCCTTAAGTCCTCTAAGAATTTCTTGATGGGTAATGGGTAAGTCTAACTCAGTTCTCTGTTCGGGAGTCAGGGAAGGCAGGGCACAGTTCTGTAAGTAGTGTTCTAACTCTGAGTCTTCAATGGGCTTAGCGGTGGTAGGAGCTATGTTATATAATTTAAGGTAGTATTCCCGGAATTGTGTACCTATCTCCGGGGTAGTTTGCACCTTTTGTTTTTGAGGGGTGATCAAATGGTGGATATATGATTTCAATTTTCTCTTTTTAAGAGCTCTGGCTAATAATTTCCCTGCCCTATCACCTTCATAGAAAAATTTTTGTTTAACTTTATGAGTGATAGCTTGTTGTTCTTGGGCTAGGAGAGATTTCAATTGGTTTCTAGTGCACATTAAATCTTGTAATACTTGTGGGTCAGTAGGTGTTTTCTTATGTTGTAGGTCTAATTTAGATAGTGATTCAGCCAATTCAGTGTATCTTAAGCGGGCTCTTTTTTTATTTTGTGCCCTAATTTTTATGAACTCCCCTCTCATGTAACACTTATGTGTTTCCCACAAGGTGGAGATTTCAATATCAGGGGTGTTATTGATAGCAAAAAATTCCTGCAGAGAGCGTGTCAAGGCCTCTGTGTGCTCAGTCTTGTGTAATATTGTATCGTCCAACTTCCATATGAATTCAGTATTCCTAGAATTGGGCCAGTTTAGAGAGAGTAATACAGCAGAATGATCAGACCATGTGGTGGCTTTAATTTGGGAGTTTGAAAGGTGAGGGAGACCTACTTGGTTTACAAAAAAATAATCTAATCTGCTGTACATTTTTGTGGGGGCTGAAAAGAATGTGTAATCAATCTTGTCCTCATGGAAATATCTCCAGGAGTCATAAAGATTGTGTTCCCTTAAGTTTTTCCACAGAAATTGTGCGGTTTTCTTAGAAACGCAGACATTGATATTTGAACTATCTTTTAGTGGTTGAAGAGGGAAGTTAAAGTCTCCCCCCAGGATGACAATACATTTGGCCATGTCTACTAGTTTCTGGAACATTTTACGAAAAAATGGGATGTGCTGAACATTTGGGGCATATATATTAATTAATGAGACTGGGGTTCCATATAGAAGTCCAAAGACTCCCAGAAACCGTCCTTCGGTATCTTTGGTGGTTTGTATGTGATGGAAGGCTGTGTTCCTATGGAATAAAATGCTAACCCCCCTTTTTTTTTGTAGATCAGAACTGTGGTAGTGTTGGGTAAAATGGGAGCCTAGATATTTAGGTTCTCTGTGCCTTTTGAAATGTGTCTCCTGTAGAAACAAAATATCTGCTTTCCTCCTAGATAAGTCAAGCAATGCCATTGAACGCTTGTTAGGTGAATTAAATCCCCTAACATTTTGTGAGATTATTTGTAGTGTGTGTGTCATAGTAGCATATGTCTAACATCATACCTGTCATTTGAAATTATACCAGAATTGAAACCTTGTAAATACCAATAACCTGCTTTCTTTTGAATGTACACGAAATATGAAAAAATGGGACCTGCATTGAAAACGTAATTAAAAGAAAATACAAATAAAAACACATGCCTTAACAGTAAACGTCTAATAATTAGCATCAATTTTCTAATAACACAAACTCAGGGGTATCCTAGAGAAACCGTGAGTATTCTTATCATAATTACTATAAGTAAGTAACACCAGAGAACTTAATTTTGCCACCTAGGTGGCCAACAGGAATGTCTTTAAATTAGTCCTGAAACAAAGTCTCTCCATAAAATTATAGAAATCTTCGCCTTAAGGCGATAAACAGAGTCATGGAATAATAGCACACATAAAACAACTTTACTCACGAATCCGAACAGTCTTATTCACAGAGATTCTGGTTCTGAGTCCTCTTCATCCTTAGAAGAGGTAGGGGACCCCGTCTCCCTTCGCTGTGAGGGTGTAGCAGTAGATTTCTGTGTTTGTGAGAGTCTACCTTTTTTTTTAGGTTGAATAGTGTTCCATGTTTCTTTTTTCTTCTGCGCTTGAGATTTTGCACTCTCCGACGGGCATTCCTGCTGAGTAGATGGTATAGGGGGAGGATCTAAGTCCAATAATTTACAAAACTGTGGTATTTCTTGTGGACTTGAACAGTGGACCCATCTGTTATTATGAATAACCATGAGTTGAAATGGGAATCCCCATCTATACGGGATCCTCTTATTTCTAAGGATGGTTGTAATTGGAGAAAGTTCTTTTCTACGTTGTAGAGTACGAACTGCCAGATCTGCGTAGAATTGTAAGACAACACCGCGGAACCTGACGGGTTGTTTTTTCCTCGACGCAGCCATAAGGTTTTCCTTTTCTTGGAAGTTTTTGAATTTAATGATGATGTCTCTGGGGGGTGCTGTATCAGGTGGTTTGGGCCTTAACGCCCTATGTGCCCTCACCCATTGTATGGTAGCTGCATTAGGGTCATCCAACAAATGCTGAAATAAAGCTGGTAAATACACTGGAAGGTCCTTAGGGAGAACTGATTCTGGAGCGCCTCTAATTCTTATGTTTTTCCGTCTATTCCTATTCTCCATGTCCTCCATTTTATCTTGCAGCGCCACTATCTGTTCTGCTTGCTGCTCAATTGTTTCTTGTATGGTTGTCACCTCTGCTTTAATCATATCTTGGTTATCCTCTAGAGCTTCCACCCTAAAGCCTACTGTATGTAAATCTTGCTTTAGTTCCATCAGCTCTTCTCTGATACATGTTCTTACTATTTTAGCAATGTCCTGTGTAGAAGCCAGAGAGGAAAGAATATGTGTGGGTATCTGAGTATGCTCCTCATTCGATGCTTCTGGAGAATCTTGTGAAGGGGCTGTGAGGTGCGGGGATACCACGGTTGTTTTAGGGCTTTCCAGTTCCTTCCTCTCTGATGGGCTAAAGAATGAGCTGACTGAATGTCCTTTAGTCTGTTGTGGTTTGATAGTTTTAACCGGTTTAACATTTCTCTTAGTAGTCATGATATGGCAATTTGTGGTATATGGCTGATTACAAATGTTCCCCTTCTCTAGTACTGTAAAGCCTGAATTGTATTAGTGCACTGGGTTTTGCTTGTGTTAGAGTTTCTGGTGTCTTTAGTGGGTGAGAAAAAACAATAGGGAGAACAGAAAAACTCCAGCACTATGTCCAGTTGCTTGTGGTAATCAGGCACTTACTATATTAGGCTGTCCCCTTCCAGTAATTTATTTCACAATCCTCAGCATTCCTCTGACCTTTCCTCACACTTGTTTGAAGTTTTTTTTGGGCATAGGACTTACCCCAGCTAGGTCTATTCTGTGCGGATTAGAGGATCGTGAGGGTCTCTTGTAAGTGCTGCGCCACTCGATTTCCAAGATGGCCGCCGGACAGTAGTTTCATAAATCCGTAAAAGTGAGCTAAAGTGCTTATTTTTTGTCCATTAAACTCCGGAGTGGCACCGGAGTGTTCTCTGAGGATTCCCAACTCTGTTCCATCTAATTTAATAGTAATAGGTTCGTATGAACATACTGTAGGTCCGGTGTTTTGCGGCTCTCAGCAAGGAGCTCTGGGCTTAAGCAACTGTCATCGTTGCGGCCGACTCCGCCCCCTCCATATACCTGATTCTTTATCTTATACCTGTCCATAAACCAATCACCGATACTTGGAAAGAACAATAGAAAATTAACATTTTATTACCTTATATCTTCTATAACCCACTGGGAGTTTAATTTTTTCTACTGGCTGTGTTTACACAGCTTGGTCTTGAGGCCAAAAACTTTCAGGATGGGTGGGGATACCAAAGTCTAAATCAACTATTTCAAATGCCAATATAAGGGTAATGGAAATACTTGTAAACAATTTTATACACTCTAGCAGGTAAAGTTGATCATTGGGAACAAATTAAAGGGGAGAATTTTTTTGAGTAAACTGTCCCTTTAAATACATGTATGTTAAATTATGGAATTAACTTTTATTTTGAATACCAGAAAATTATATATTAGAAAATATTACACTACACTACCCTCATCTGGCTACTTCATAATGCCACCTGCTGGCAATTTTTTTGTGTGGAGAAAACGGAGCACCTATACCTGACATGGGGATAATACAGCACTAGTATTCTATCAGCCCCTATACCTGACATGAGGACAATACAGCACTAGTATTGCAACAGCTATTATACCTGACATGACAATACAGCAGTATTCCAACAGTCCCTATACATGACGTGAGGATAATACAGCAATAGTATTCCAACAGCCACTATACTTGATATGGGGACAATACAGAACAAAAATTCCAACAACCCCTTTACCTGACATTGGGACAATACAGCACTAGTATTCCAACAGTTCCTACACCTGACATAGGGACAATAGAGCACTAGTAATCCAACAGGCCTTATACCTGACATGGGGACAATACAGCACTAGTATTTCAACCGCACCTATACCTGAAATAGGAACAATACAGCACCAGTATTCCAACAACCCCTGTAAACATGCACAGACACACTACATAAGCTTCTACACATACACACCCATAGAGTCAAATCCTGATTACTTTATACAAACATATACAATATTACAGAGAGGTCCATTGTCTTTCTTACTAAATGTGAACAGCTGATTAGAATATGCAATTCGACTGGGTACACTATTGCACACTTTATTCAATTTCTATGGTAATCATTGCTGCCACTTCTCATCTGGGCGATTATCACTAATATTGCCATTTTGCACATGTGTATTTTGCTTTCTGCATCTGCTTGGTTGATGCTGTATTTAATGCTGTGGTAACTTTACTTTAACTCACAATATACAGACAGGACATAAAGATGGGCAAATTTAAAATAACATAGTGCTGTGGGATTTATTTTATGCTCCTACAAAGTGTATTCGCAGCTGATCATATGACAATAGTAATGATTATACTGTGGTAGATATAAATGTCAGCAGGCAGGCAAGAGGGGTATACGGAACACTGTCAAACTACTGGTCAGTGCAACTTAATTCTGAAAAATACAACCTGCTTCCCAAATTGTGGGTTGGCAGGGGTTAATCAATTTGTGCCTTGAGTATAAATGGGCTTCCTCTGCTATACCTAACTAGTCTATGATTAAGCACCACTAGGTTGTGCAAAACACGTAAGACTTGCCCTGTGTGTTTGTACTCTGTCTGAGGATACTCCATTTTATATTTGTTTCAATAAACAGAAAAAAAAAAAAGAAAAAAAACTTTTTCTCTAACGAGTAGTGTGTGCTCCCCTATAAATGTCAGCAGCTGTATAGGGCCTTCCTGCTTGGTATTATTATATGATATGGGCTGATATAACTGAACACTAGAAATGTGACAACAGTTGGTGAGTATAAGGCTATATTGCACTGTGACACTCAGTGTATGATTGAGGCGACACCCTGACCAGTGATATAATGTACAGTACTTTCACACTACAAAACCCAGGCAACACCTCAAACAGAAGACATGTCACACACTTGCACCTATCTGCACTGCCGCTGTAACACGTTTCCTGCATTGGAGATTCCAGCTGACAAGTTACACTCCGATCTTCTGTTTTCACAACTATGCCAGTATTAAAGGGACAGTAAACTAGGGGGGGCGTGTCTAAACTGTGACCTGAAACAGTTGCATATTCCTAGACTCCAGGCGAATCTCCATAATCCGTCAGTTAAAGGAGTTCAATTACAGCAGAATAGTCGAATATATCCACTGCAATATCATAGCATATAGCCGTGCCAAACATATCTTGCATTGGGCTGTATTAGTGAATCTGGAGCTTGGCATCAGACGTTAAGGGCCTGGCAGGACACAGCAGGCAACCATACCCCCCTCAGAAGGCCGAGGCATTTTGCCTCAACTGAGCACACTGATCTACCACTGTGAGCAACAACAACAACTTGGACAATACACGAAGAGGGCTGATTAAAGAAAGAGGACAACAAACACTTTTTCAGCAAAACACAATAGACATAATAATAGCAGCAGGACCATGTGGCGTCGCCATTGGCTAAAGCTAGAAGCATTATTACAGCATTTAATGGATCGTGCTCCGATAGATTATTTAATGACCCGCTGCACAATTGAGACTGCAAAGAAAAGAACACCACATGAAACAACAGAGAGAATTTCTCCTGTTCCAGATAAATCGGCAAAAGGGGCCTAGACACACCAAGATCACTTTACCTATGGAGCACAGACAGCTATGCAGTTCAAAATTGCTTGAGTCATCAAACAACCCACCAAGAGAGGCCATAGCAGACACAGATTCTCCAAAACCAAAGACATCAATACACGACCTTCCTGCAACACAGAACGGTCCTTTAAAGAAGAGAGGATCTCTGTCACATACCACATCTTTAAAGGGGTTGGTGGTAGACCCCCAGAAGACAGTCTTTGCAAGACAGAGACCCTTCAACTGCATCAGCAACTTTGACAGAGGCAAGACAGCTATCCAATCTGCGGAACATACCCATAACCTGTATGGTAAAATACGAAATGAGGCCATCTTCAGAGAAACTCTAGAGGAAAATAATATACAATCCCCTTTGCATCCAATATGTGATGGAGCATATTTGCCTCGAGAGTCTTAAGTTAAAATAGAAGTCCGTTCATTTCTTCAACCAAAGTCCTGGGGATAAAGGACTGATCCCAAAATGACTAAAATATAACCTGTAATCTAGAAAGATTAGTATAGATATTTCATTAACACGTAATGCAGATTGTTAGTTTTAAATAGTATTATCCAATGTGTTTCCTCTTATACAATTGTTAGTTTAATGTTTGCTTCTACAATGCTGTATTTAAGCCTTAAACCTTGTATTAAGATGTTTGACAACTCATTGATAAGAATATATTACTCGGTCCAAGAGTGACCTATTAATTTGTTGAAAAGGAAAAAGAAAATGAGGACTATAACCAATTGTAAACATTTTTGATCAAGTATGATATGAATATTTTATGATTTGCTTATCTTTTCTTTTGTATGATGTATACTCTTTGTCCTCAATAAAAATTAAAATTAAAAAAAGGGACAGTAAACTTAAAAAATAATGTGATATAATTCTGCACATAGTGCGGAATTATATAACAATCTTAATGGCAGCTTTCAAAATCAAAAGCTTTGAGATATTTTAGCTCTCAAAGTTGCACTTACCTTGTCTTCTCTCCAGGCTCTTCTGATCAGGTCTTGGTTTTCAAAAGCACTTCACGGGCGCGCTGTCTAATCACAGCACTCCCAATCGCGCCATTGAACTGAATGTAGCTCGCTCCCGCTCTGGTAGCGGGGGCGAGATAGATTCAGTTAATTTCAGAGCTTCAACGTACATATAATAATCTGTAGATTAGATAATGTTCCACTACAGTCATAGATTCAAAAGAATAATTATATTGCAAAGTACCAGTTGCCAATTTATCCCTATATTAAGTCATATATTTATTAAAGGCAAAAATAACTTATTCACAACAAATCAGAGTTTTCAGAATACAATTTGATGAACTAGAGGGTGAGCAGAAGGAATAGGGAGGGCACAAGTGTGTGTACCATTTACATGAAGCAGAGGGTGAGAGAGAAGGGAAGGCATGTGTGTGTCCTTTAGATTAAGCAGAGAGTGAAAAAAAAGGGAAGAGAGGGCACGCGCATGTGTTATTTCACTAAAAGCAGAGGGTGAGAGAGAAGGCGACAGAGGGTGTGTTTGTGCCATTTATATGAAGCATATGGTGAGAGAGAAAGGAAGAGATAGCATGTGTGTTCTATTTACATAAATCAGAGGGTGAGAGAGGGCATGTGTGTGTTCTATTTACATAAATCAGAGGGTGAGAGTGAAGAGAAGAGAGGGCATGTGTGTGTACTATTTACATAAATCAGAGGGTGAGAGTGAAGAGAGGGCATGTGTATGTACTATTCACATGAAACAGAGGGTGAGAGAGAAGAGAGGGCAAGTGTGTGCATGGTATTTGCATGAAGCAGAAGATGAGACAGAAAGGAAGACAAGGTATGTTTATGAACCAAACCAATTGTATTATTGCCATCTGTCTGTATTGAGGTTCATTTCAGAATCTGAGTTTTCTAACTGTGAAGCTTATACCATAGATCACTCACCTACAGAGATATCCGATGGCTGAATATTCTGTACTGCATATGCTCCTGCGTCTAGAGGTTTATCACTGTGACCTGTTAGTTCTAAAAGAGAATACAATTAGTTTCCTTTGCTAATCATGCAACAATGTATTCTAATTTTACCTGTACAAAAAAGTGTTAATATTTATGTTGGGTATAAAACTTGTTTAGAATCAGAGAGCTCATTAGATCACACATAATGGATTCACTGTAGATTTACACTCTTTCAGTTACTTCTGTAGTGCATGTGCATTTCCTGAGTGAGATATTTATTACTACACAGCGTTACCTGAGCTCTTGTTTCCTGGGATCTCCATAGTCCTTAGTACTTGGTGATTCTCCATCATGGCGTCTTTGTAAAGCTCCTTGTGTCCCTCTATATACTCCCACTCCTCCATAGAGAAATACACAGCAACATCACCACACTTTATAGGCACCTGAAACACAAACAACTCATTCAGCGCTGACACAGGGACTGGTTCTGTCACACACTTTTATTGACAGAGCCAGGATAATGTTACTGAGAACATACAGAGACACAGACAGCAGGTAGGAAATATACACAGGGCCAGATGGGTCAATAAGAAGAATTACTGAGCCCTGACACTGGTATAATGTCACATTCCCTAGCAGTGCTCACACCATTCCCCAGCAATTCAAATTTTCTAACCATAAGACCAAGTGCTGGAATGTGACCTTTAAAGTCATATATATGCCACCACTTATCCAAACTAAATATTACGCTCTAGATTAGTCAAGAGATACATTAGTCTGTGCTACAGGTAATCAGTATTTCCTGAATGGGTATTAGAAGTAGAAAAAAAGAAAAAACAAAGAGAACTTTTGCTATATAAAATAAAAACTCCAGACTTTATTTCAGGAACTTATCCATCGTAAAAATGAACATCAGACCACTAAGCACAAAATCTGCACACACAGTAAATATTGTATGTATTGTAACAAGAAGCTTTGGCAACCACTGTATTCTAGGGTTTAAATGCAAAAGAGGACAATACAGTTAACGTTTTCAAAACGTTATTTTCTTTCAAAATAGCAAGGTGACTTTAACAGCAGCATACAGTTTGTTCACAGGTAAGGCAAAAGGACAAGCTTCTCTGTACAAGCTTCCAAAACAGGAAATCTCTGTCTGCATTGTCTGCAGCAACACAAATGTCCTTCACAGAATGTAACAGCAAACAGAAATCCATCAAAACGTTTAGTACATAATATTTTTCACAACACATTAGATCAGGCCTCCTGCCTGGCTGTAATCTACTTAGCTAGAGAAATGATTCCCTTTTAAACCCTAGGAGCAGTAATCATGAGCCACACCTGAGTATAATTGTCTTTAACAGCTGTAAGGTATTCACAACTAAGAAACACTAATCACTTCCCTGGGGTTTCTTAGCAAAATGGTGAAGTGAAATGTATTAAACTTGGTCTAATATATACTCCCTCTATCACCAAACCAGACTTTCTGTCACACTTCCTCCCCCCAGCTCACACTAGGTGGAGTGAGCGACCATAGACATTAAAGAGTGTACCCTTGAAAGACCATCCGCATTGCCCTGCAAAAGACCTGCTCTGTGCTGAACAATGAAATGAAAAGGCTGCAGACTAAGAAACCATCTAGTCACTCTTGCATTCCTCTCCTTATTCTGACTCATCCATTTGAGAGGAGCATGATCTGTAATCAACCTGAATTTCCTCCCCAACAAATAGTACCGAAGAGACTCCAAAGCCCACTTAATAGCTAAACATTCTTTTTTCAACAATAGAGTAATTTTTCTCTTAATGGTTTAATTTTCTACTAAGAAATAATACAGGATACTCCTCCACTTGATACACTTGAGAAAGAACAGCCCCCACACCCACATCAGAAGCATCAGTCTGCACTATAAAATCTTTACAAAAATCTGGAGTTACCTAAACTGAATAGGCACAAAGTGCATCTTTCAAATGCTTAAAAAGCCTTGTCTGCTTCTGTAGACCATTTAACCATCACTGGTGATTTTGCCTTTGTTAGATCAGTTAAAGGAGCAGCTATTGTAGCAAAATCTTGAATAAACCTTCTATAATATCCAGTCAAACCCAAAAAAAGCTCTAACTTGTTTCTTAGTTAGGGGCTGGGGACAGTTTTGTATGGCTTCTATTTTAGTTGTCTGTGGCTTAACTAATCCTCTCACAATTGTATATCCAAAGTACTTCGCTTCCTCTAAACCAATGGTAGATTTTGAAGGATTCACAGTTAACCCAGCAGAGAAAATGGAGTTAAGAACTGCCTGAACATTTTGGAAGATGTGACTCCCAATCTGTAATATAAATGATTACATCATCAAGGTAAGCTGCAGCATAATGAAAATGGGGCTTTAGAATTCTATCCATCATCACTGAAATGTTGCAGGAGCATCATGTAACCCAAAAGGCAAAACTGTATACTGAAACAACCCATCTGGAGGCAAAAAACAGTTTTCTCCTTTGCCTGATCAGTGAGGGGTACCTGCCAATAGCCTTTTGTTAAATCAATTGTTGTTAAATAACATGCTTTTCCTAGTCTTTCTATTAACTCATCAACCCTAGGCATTGGGTAGGTATCACATTTTTCAATACAATTTAATTTACGATAATCATTACAAAATCGTAAAGTACCATCCGGTTTAGGAACTAACACAATTGGACTTTTCCAATCACTGTGTGATTCTTTAATCACCCCAAGTTTTAACATTTTTTCCACCTCCAAATGAAATAGCCTCCCTACGGGCTTCACAAACTCTATAGGGTTTAAGGGAAACTTTTTCCCCTGGTTCTGTAACTATGTCATTGTAATGAATCCAGTGCTCAGTTACCAGAAAAGGTTTAAATGTAGCTCTTTTGTCTAACAATTTCTGCAAACACAGACTCAGTTTGGTCAGAAAAGGAAACAGTGAGCAATTAATTGCCAGTAGGAGTGGATACAAGGTAACACAAATTACCTCTAATCAGAAGTATAATGAACAAGGTTATTGGATGGATTCACTATAGTAATCAAATGTCACAGTTGTATTCCAGATAGTAAAGTAGAATCCTTCACACACATTCACCCATAAAATATTTACAGTCTCAAACACACAGTCTGTCTCAGGTTGATAAATAAACTTATGCACAGCTGAGTCAGGAATCAGGAATGTAACTTACACAGAGCTGAGGAGTAGCAGGTAGTCTGGATTAACTTTGGAGTAATGGTAGCTGAGAAAGAGGACAAATCCTAGTAAGCTGTAAGCAGATAGAAAGTTACAGGAACGATTTACCTGAGAGGCTTCACGGAGGAGCAGCGGTGCTGTATTGAAGGCTTGCGGTGAATGTGTGACTCACTTCCGGTTAGCAGAAACAGAAGTTGGAGAGTAGCTGTGGTATCGCGGTCAGTGATGGAAACTGACCGGCGCTGCAAAGGGAGAGCTGCAAATGGATTTTCCAGTAGCGGTTATGCACAGGTAAATAGGGCATAAAGTTAATCACTCTGGAACAAAAGTAGATCCACAAGGTCAAACTGTGGATAGTTGATAGAGATCCCCTGAGGGTTCTAGGAATTGGTAATGGACCTGAAGTTGTGGCAAAAGGTTACAAACGAAAGGCTGCTTGTATTCTCAATAATCAGGCAAGGTCTGGAAGTAGGAGGCTCCCTTTTAAAGGAGTGAAGTGCATGCAGGGAGATCCCTTAAAGGTATATCACATATCCCCCACCTCAAGGGCAGGTGACAACAGAACGGTGACTGGGCTTCCCAGGATACCGTTGATGGAAAGCGGAGAGTAGAGCAGGCGCATGAACATCCTTATGAGACTCCCAGGAGTTGCTTTCAGGGCCATAGCCCTTCCATTGGATCAGGTACTGGACAATGCCGCAACGGATTCGGGAGTCAAGGATGGACTCTACCTCGTACTCCAACTGATCTTTGTGGTAGATAGGTGGAGGTGGAGGAACCTGGCGAAGAGAGAGGTCAGCATCATAAGGCTTGATCAAAGACACATGAAACGTAGGATGAACAGTTAGATCTTTTGGCAAAGTCAACCGAACTGCGTTCGGGTTGACGACGGCCTCAATGGGAAACGGACCAATAAATTGATTGGCTAACTTTTTGCAAGGTACACTAAGTTTCAAATACTTGGTAGACAATAAAACCATGTCACCTATCTTGTAGGTGGGACTTGGGGAATGATGTAAGTCATAATACTTCTTTTGATGTTCCCGAGCTTCCAAGAGATGCGTCTTAAGCAATTGGAGTCTATCCTGTAAAGTGTTACTGAACTCTTGAGCCCCTGGACAATTCACTGTAGTAGGAGACAATGTGATAGTGGTTGGGTGGAAACCATATGTAGCAAAGAATGGCGTGACTTTGGTTGAAGATGAGATAGAATTATTATAAGAGAACTCCGCCATCGGAAGGTAATCAACCCAATCGTCCTGAAGATGACTCAGATAACACCGTAGGAATTGTTCCAATGTCTGGTTCAACCGTTCAGTCAGACCATTTGACTGAGGATGAAAAGCAGTGGTGTATCGTGTATCTATTTGTAGGAGTTTACAGAGAGACCTCCAGAATGCTGAGGTGAACTGAGTACCCCGATCAGTGATGATAGTAGTAGGTAAGCCATGCAATCTGACTATATTGTCGAGAAATACCTTTGCAGTGATGATGGCTGTAGGTAAACTCTTAAGTGGAATGAAATGACCAAGTTTTGTTAAATGGTCTATAACCACTAGAATGGTAGTGTGGTTTCGTGAAACTGGAAGGTCTACAATGAAATCCATTGATATGGTGGACCATGGCATATCTGGTACGGGTAGATTAACTAATAAACCAATAGGTTTTTTGTGTGCCACTTTATTTCTTGCACAGGTATCACATGTTTTTAGATGGTGTATGACGTCTAGTTTCAACTGAGGCCACCAAAAGTATCGTTTTATTAAATCAGTAGTTTTTTGTACTCCTTTATGTCCAGACAAGACACTGTCATGAAAATGATTCAATATCACCTTCCTAAGAGCTTTGGGGACATATAACCTATTATTATGGTATAGTAAACCTGTTGTGGAATCATTCTCACAAGCTGCTGGGTGATCAGTCTCTTTCCGTGTTTCGAGGAGTATGTCTTTTTCAAGGTTAGAAAGTGAACTTATAAATTTCTCTTCTGGAATTATAGGATTGAGGTTTTCAGAATGGTTCACTGAATCGGACATTCTAGAAAGAGCATCCGCTCTAATATTAGTGTGTCCTGGTCGGTACGTAATCATAAAATTAAAACGATCCAAAAAGAGAGACCACCTGACTTGGCGTGCTGAGAGAGTCTTACTTTTCTTCAAATATTCAAGGTTTTTGTGGTCAGTAAAAATGAGAAAAGGTTCTTTTGCACCTTCTAATAAATGCCTACCAATGTTCTAAGGAACTTTTAATTGCTAAAAGTTCCTTATCACCAATGCTATAGTTGGATTCGGCTGGAAGTAGAGTTCTGGAGTAAAAGGCCACAGGGTGTGTTTCTTGATTTCTTTTTCCTTTTTGTGATAGCACTGCTCCTATGCCAGTGTTGGAGGCATCAACTTCTACAATGAATTGGGATTGGTAATCCGGTAAAGTCAGTACCGGTGCTGTGGAGAAACAGTGTTTAAGTTTGTTGAAAGCTTTTTCAGCTTCTTCATTCCAATGGTATTTATGGGTTTTTCTTGTAAGTTGTGTTAATGGTCGTACAATAGTAGAAAAGTCTTTGATGAACTTTCTGTAGAAGTTCGAGAAACCCAGAAACCTCTGCAGTGCTCGAACAGATCGTGGTATGGTCCAATCCTGGATAGCTTTTATTTTTTCAGGATCCATTTGGACCATATTTGGTGATAGGATATAACCAAGGAATTTAATTTGCTTGACATGGAAATTACATTTTTCCAGTTTAGCGAATAATCTATGTTGTCTTAAGCGGGTCAGAACCCAGCGCACGTGTTTCACGTGGTCTTGTAAGTTGGTGGAATAGATAAGGATATCATCCAGATAAATCACAACACATACATCCATTAAATCTCGGAATATCTCATTAATGAAGTGTTGGAAAGTTGCTGGTGCGTTACTTAAGCCAAAAGGCATAACGTTGTACTGAAATAACCCATAACTGGTACGAAAAGCTGTTTTCCATTCATCTCCTTTCTTGATCCGGATTAAATTGTACGCCCCCTTTAAGTCTAATTTAGTATAAATGGTGGCATTGGTGAGTCTTTCCAGTAATTCTGGTATTAGAGGCAAAGGGTAACGGTTTTTAACTGTAATCGCGTTTAAGGCTCTGTAATCTATTATGGGTCTTAAACTTAAATCTTTATTTTTAACAAAAAATATACCAGCTGCAGCTGGTGAGGTGGAGTGTGAAATAAAACCCTTTTTAAGGTTATCGTCTAAGTATGAACGCAAATGAGTGAGCTCATCCTGGGATAGAGGATATATTTTACCATAGGGTATTTGAGATCCTGGTATTATTTCTATGGGGCAATCAAATTCACGGTGTGGTGGCAAAGATTCAGCCTCTTTCATATCAAATACGTCTACCAAATCAGAATATGCCGTTGGTATACCATTCTCAATAGAAGATATGGAACAGTGTGGGTAACATGTATTTGTGCAGTATTCAGATCTTAAACTTATCTTATCCTTTAACCAATTAATGCTTGGATTATGTGTCTTTAACCACTTGTATCCCAAGATAACAGTGTGCCTATCAATAGGAATAATATCATATGTAAGATATTCTGTGTGACCATCTTTAGTTGTTGTGAGTAAGGGAATAGTATGGTGTGTAATTGGGCCCTTCTGTATCAGAGTACCATCTATTAACTTCACAAAAACCGGTTGCTGTTTACACACTATGGGAATTTTATTTTTCAACATCAATGTATATTCCTGAAGCCCCGGAATCTATTAATGCTTCACTCTGGATGTGGAGTCGGTCCCACTGTAGGGAGAGAGAAACAGTGAGCTGGGTAGCAATAGTTAAATTACATAATGATGTTACATTCATGGCCTTACCCTTCTTTTGTTTTGCTAGGAGGGGGCAAGTTGAGACTGTGTGCTCCTTGTGAGCGCAGTACAAGCATAAATTTCCTAATCTTCTTCTTGTTTTCTCCTCTTGAGTCAGAGGTCCTTTGATTGCCCCAATCTCCATTGGGGTGCTGGAAGCCAAATTTCTGTCCTGGGTGTACGATGAGGGATAGATGCGCTTAACAGAGGGGTCATACATGCCTTTTTCAGCTTTTCTCTCCCTCAGACGTCTATCCAACGTAGTGCTTAACTTAATTAAACCAGTAAGTGTTTCAGGAAGTTCCAGTCGAGAGAGTTCATCTTTTAAGGATTCGGACAACCCTAGGCGGAACTGGTTACGGAGGCTTACCTCATTCCATAATGAGTCAGAGGCCCACATCTGGAAATCGGTAGTGTATTCCTCTACAGTCCGTTTCCCTTGTTTGAGTGACCGAAGTTTAGTCTCAGCTTGTAGTTGGCTGTTTGAGTCTTCATAAAGATTTGTCATTGCTGCAAAGAAAGCATTTAAGGAATCTAAAATGGGGTTATTTTGCTCAAAAAATCTGTTAGCCCAAGTGCGTGGTTCTCCTAATAAGTAAGAAATTGTGGTGCAGACCTTAATCCTATCTGAATGGTAGGTGCGTGGTTTCAGTGAGAACAACAGGTTGCAAGCATTTTTGAAATCACGGAACTCAGATCTTTTCCCAGAGAAAGGTGTTGGTGTATGTACTTGTGGTTCTGGTATATCCACTTGTTTAGGTGTTAAACAGTCTTTTATCATAGCTTTTATAGCTTTATTCTCTGTCTGAATCTCCTGTATGGCATGGGCTAAGTATTCCAATTTCTGGTACACATTACTGAATTAATTTTTTACTGTGGGATCCATGTTTAATAATCAAAACAGGACCTGTTCTAGGCCTGATTATTATGTAATGAATCCAGTGCTCAGTTACCAGAAAAGGTTTAAATGTAGCTCTTTTGTCTAACAATTTCTGCAAACACAGACTCAGTTTGGTCAGAAAAGGAAACAGTGAGCAATTAATTGCCAGTAGGAGTGGATACAAGGTAACACAAATTACCTCTAATCAGAAGTATAATGAACAAGGTTATTGGATGGATTCACTATAGTAATCAAATGTCACAGTTGTATTCCAGATAGTAAAGTAGAATCCTTCACACACATTCACCCATAAAATATTTACAGTCTCAAACACACAGTCTGTCTCAGGTTGATAAATAAACTTATGCACAGCTGAGTCAGGAATCAGGAATGTAACTTACACAGAGCTGAGGAGTAGCAGGTAGTCCGGATTAACTTTGGAGTAATGGTAGCTGAGAAAGAGGACAAATCCTAGTAAGCTGTAAGCAGATAGAAAGTTACAGGAACGATTTACCTGAGAGGCTTCACGGAGGAGCAGCGGTGCTGTATTGAAGGCTTGCGGTGAATGTGTGACTCACTTCCGGTTAGCAGAAACAGAAGTTGGAGAGTAGCTGTGGTATCGCGGTCAGTGATGGAAACTGACCGGCGCTGCAAAGGGAGAGCTGCAAATGGATTTTCCAGTAGCGGTTATGCACAGGTAAATAGGGCATAAAGTTAATCACTCTGGAACAAAAGTAGATCCACAAGGTCAAACTGTGGATAGTTGATAGAGATCCCCTGAGGGTTCTAGGAATTGGTAATGGACCTGAAGTTGTGGCAAAAGGTTACAAACGAAAGGCTGCTTGTATTCTCAATAATCAGGCAAGGTCTGGAAGTAGGAGGCTCCCTTTTAAAAAGGAGTGAAGTGCATGCAGGGAGATACCTTAAAGGTATATCACAGTCATGTTTAATTATGTTAGTTCTCCCTGGCATCATGGAAAAAAACTCTCTGTTCCTTCTAATAAAGTCCTTGACCTCTTGCTTTTGATGCACAGATAGGTTTCAGAAATATTTACCTCTGGCTCAGTAACAGGTATCTCTGTTGTATTTACCGCACACAAAACCTCCCTATCCTTCCAGGGCTTCAATAAATTAATGTGATATATCTGCTCATGTTTTCTTCTCCCTGGCTGACTCACCTTATAGTTTACATCACCCACCTTTTCAATTATCTCATATGGGCCGTGCCAAGTAGCCAAAAATGTATTTTCTACTGTAGAGACTAAAACTAGTACCCTGTCACCAGGCTGAAACACTCTAACCCTAGAATTATGATTATAACTGTGTTTTTGTGCTTCTTGGGCTTTTCCCATATGTTACATAACTATGGGAATGACAGCCTCCATTCGATCCTGCATTTGAGATATATGCTCAATAACACTTCTATAGGGTGTAGTTTCCTGTTCCCATGTCTCTTTAACAATATCAACTAACCCCATGGATGTCGACCATACAAAAGTTCAAAAAGGTCAAAACCCTGTGGAGGCCTGAGGAACTTCCCTGATAGAAAACATTAAATAAGGCAATAAAAGGTCCCATTTTTTTCCATCCACATCAATTGCCTTCCGTAACATACTCTTTAGGGTCTTATTGCTGTTTGAGGGTGAAATACTGAAGTTTTCAGATGCTTAATATGGAGCAGTTTACACAATTCTTTTGTAACCTTAGACATAAAAGGAGTCCCTTGATCTGTCAAAATTTCTTTTGGTATACTTACTAAACATAAGTTCCTTTGCTATAAATTTTGCAGAACTATTACATAGAGATACTGCCTCATGGTAGCATGTTGCATAATCCACGACAACCAGTATATACTAGTGTCCTCTGGCTGACTTCACCAGGGGACCTATCAAGTCCATAGCAATTCTTTCGAATGGCACATAAATGATTGGTAAAGGCACTAATGGACTAAGAAAATCCTTAGTGGGAGCAGTTAGCTGGCACTTGGGACATGAAGAGCAATAATTATTAACATCCTTAAACACACCTGGCCAGTAAAACCTTCTTAGGATCCTTTCTTTAGTCTTATCCATTCCCAGATGCCCCCCTAGTATGTGATTATATTCAAGATTTAACATTGTATTAAGAAAAACTTGAGGTACCAACAACGGTTTAACAATACCTGTGCCCTTTTTGTCTACTCTGTATAGCAGGGTATAATTTACTTCAAAGTGAGGATAAGGCAATGGATTTCCTGGCTGTGAAATAACAATTTACAACGCGGGTATAATTTCCTGCTTCAGTCAAAGTGGGATCCTCCCATTGGGCACTTTTAAAATGACCACAATTAACCTCCAAATCTATTAAATCATCATTGCTTTCTGTACTAACACCTGGCTTATTATTCTAGATAGGCTGGTCTCCTATCAATAAAGGCATAGTACAATAAGTTTGACTTTTACTGATTTCTTCCAAATCAATTTCAGGAAAAGGAAACAAAAATCCTAAATTGTTTCATTCTCTTTGGACTCCTTAGCTGAATTTACTAATAAAGCCCATAATTCTAAAAATGTAGGAAAATCTTTTCCTATCACCACCTCATGAGCTAATTTGGGTACTACACCTACCCAATGTTTTAAAGAACCACATTGTGTTTCGAAATTTACATCAGCTGTAGCATATTCACGTTTATCACCATGAACACAAAGAATACCCATTTTATGCATATGATCTATAGTCACATCAGGTACTATAAATTTTGCCACTAATGTAACCATACTACCTGAATCAAGTAATGCTTTACACATTCTAACATTTACGGTCACCAAACACATGTGAGAGACATCACTATTATCAGGATGAATACAGTTAGACAAAAATGAGTGTGGCCCTGTATTATCACTTGTAATATATTCAAGCGCTAGATACACATAGACTCAAACGTGGTGCTGTTAGATTTGTCAGTTCAGTGGTAGTCAGCACTTATTATCGGATATGGTGTATCCACTTTTTGTAATTTATGTATACCTCATCGTCTCAAAGTAATCTTTTATTGAGTAGCAACAAAGTTATTTCATGGATACGTTACTGTAAACATCCAGTGAGTCCACTAATCTGGTAATCAAAAAAGCAAAGAAGAGACTTATTCGCCAGCAAACTGCACGCTTGTAATCCATGTGAACTGAAAAGCCGGTCCAAGCTTGACAGAAAGAGGAACTGGATGTTTACAGTAACTTCTCCATGGAATAACTTTGTTGCTACTCAATACAAGGTTACTTTAAGACGATGATGTATACATAAATTACAAAAAGTGGATACACCATATCCTATAATACGTACTGACTACCACTGAACTGGCAAATCTAACAGCACCACGTTTGAGTCTATGTGTATCTAGCACTTGAATACTATGTATACTTATATGGTTTAAGGCATTGTGGTTATACTGTATGCTTTCAAACTTGTATGTACTTACTGGAGGACGAACATAGATCCCTATTTATTACCATGATAGCCTGGACCTTCTTTTAAAGAGTGGCGCTATCCTCTGGTTTGGGTGTTGTTCATCTAGTAAGCACTACTGATATATGCTTTTGTTACAAGTCATGTTATTATCTACATGCTATTTTACATTCTGGCATAGATCCTCAGGTATTTTCTCATGTTGACACTTTTCCAGTTAACAAAAACTGGGTCATCCTCTGAGAGAGGTGTTGCCTTTGACTTATTTATGTAACAACGGATTTGCATGGATCCTCATTGATTTACTAAGGTAGCAGATTCATGTTGTAGTACAGGGCTACCCTCTGGTTGAGGTGTTGCATTTAACGTTTAAATACTTGCATATCTACCCATGTCTATTGGTTATAAGCTGGCCATGCTTTTTTAATTTATTGTATTATACATAACATATGTGCTATTAATATATTTATGGATTAATAAATATATTATAATGGATGCATCTGTTGGGGGAGTCGTCTGCTGAATCTATGCACTTAAGTGGACACAAGCCAAAATAAATTACTAATAGTTTGAACTCATTTGGTGTCATACCGTTATTATTGTGTATATTTATTGAATGCTGAAATCCCTGTCTTTTTAAGAGGATATATAAAATGTATCCTTTTCCTTTCTTCCTTCTAAACAAGTTAAAAAATGTGTCCTTCAGGGTCTGCACCACATCAATATTATTGAATTTTCCATTGTTCATTTCCCTCCCCATTCTATAGTATATTTATATTTAAATGTTCCTCTATCTCCCAGAGGAGTGTCCCTTGTATCTTGTAAATATAACTGCTGGTCTCTCACCCCCCCTTCTCCCTTGAACAGTCTAAACAGTTCTTGTAGGGTTCTGGCAAATAGGAGAGGAGGGTAAATCTGCTGGAGGTAGATGCAAAACTTCTCCTGCCACAATATACCTTTCCACTAAAGCAATCAGTTGGTCTGCAGTTTGAGGGTCACCCTGACCGACGCAGGGAAACAGGTAATCCTTGTTGAAAGCAATCCATCACCATTAACTCCACAATCTTATTAGTGGAGTTAACCTCTGGTCGCAGCCATTTCATGGCAAGGTGAATGAGGTCAAACATCTGTGATCTTGCAGCTTTATCAGATGCATATCTCCAAGAGTGGAATCTTTGAGCATGTACTGCATTAGTCACTCCTAGGCGTGCCAGGATCTCAGCCTTCAGCTTGTCATAGTCACTGGCTTGCTCCGGCTCTAGGTCAAAAGTAGCCTTTTGAGGTTCTCCACTTAAAAAAAAAAGGTGCAAGTATGCTCGCCCACTCATCTGCTGGCCATCCTTCTCTTTCTGCTGTTCTCTCAAAGGCAAGAAGATACACTTCAACATCGTCCGCTGCAGACA
Organism: Bombina bombina; assembly: GCF_027579735.1. Lineage (NCBI taxonomy): Eukaryota > Metazoa > Chordata > Amphibia > Anura > Bombinatoridae > Bombina > Bombina bombina. The sequence continues at coordinate 800,077,382 of NC_069502.1, read as the reverse complement.
TTTTTTGAATATAGTGACTAGCTCGTATAACTTTAGAGCCTTGACAGCCACCAGCAGGATCAGAGTTCAGTCTCTTAGATATAGCTTGAATCTATTGCCGCAAGGTGCATGTGGCGTTCTGCTGTTCCTCACAAATCTTCCTGAATGTTTCTGCTTGAATTGTAACCATTTGTTGCACCAGCACTTCAGTACTCTCTTTCTGTGTTTTTGACAAAATCATAGCGTTCTCCGCCTGTGCCAACACCAACTGCTGCAGAGCTGCACTGTTTTCAGCAGTTTTTCTATTGGCCTCCTGTTGCACAGTGGTAAACTGAATCAATGGTTTAATAACTTCCTCCATGTTGCTTGCAAATTATAAAAACCACAGACATAAAGTGTGGTATGTAACAAGAAGCTTTGGCAACCACTGTCTTCTAGGGTTTAAAAGCAATAGAGGACAATCCAGTTAAAGTTTTCAAAACTATATTTTCTTCCAAAATAGCAAGGTGACTTTAACAGCAGCATACAGTTTGTTCACAGGTAAGGCAAAAGGACAAGCTTCTCTGCACAAGCTTCTAAAACAGCAAATCTCTGCCTGCAGCAACACAAATGTCCTTTACAGAATGAAACGGCAAACAGAAATCCAGCAAGATGTTTAGTACATAATGTTTTTTCACAATACATCATATCAGGCCTTCTGTCTGGCTGTAATCTACTTAGCTAGAGCAGTGATGTGATTTTTAACCTTTTTTTTGCCGTGGCACACTTTTTTACATTAGAAAATCCTGTGGCACACCACCATCCCAAAATTTAAAAAAAAAAATCACACATTGTAGCCTAATACAGTATATATATATATATATATATATATATATATATATATATATATATATATATATATATATATATATATATACACACACACACACATACTGTATGTATTGTGCTGTTATGCCATGAATCCTACAAACTACCCCTGCACTGGGAGTAAAAAACAAGCAAAGTCACACTGTTGTCAGTCTGCCGTTGCACACCTGAGGATTTCTCACGGCACACTGGTTGAAAAACACTGAGCTAGAGAATGCTTCCCTTTTAAACCCTAGGAGCAGTAATCATGAGCCACACCTGAGTTTAATAGTCTTTAACAGCTGTACGGTATTCACAACTAAAAAAACACTAATCACTTCCCTGGGGTTTCATAGCAAAATGGTGAAGTGAAATGCATTAAACTTGGTCTAATATATACTCCCTCTATCACCAAACCAGACTTTCTGTCACAGTATGCACAGTATACTGTAAATATGGAATTAAGTGTTGGATTGCAAAATATCTGAACACAAATCCAAGGCTGACACGTTTCAGCTTCAATGCCATAATTATAGCCCTAAAAACACACTGATAAAACACTCTGATATAATCCTACCTTGTGTCTCATTGGTGATAAGATTTCATGATGTCACTACTTAATTTAAACAAAGAAAAAATGAGAACAGCACAATTATGGAGGAGTGCACGAAAAACCTCAGGACACTGCCAGGTCCCTAAACGAATAGTTAATGATAAAGATAGTCCTCAGCACTCAATATTTCAATATAGACAGTTTATTCCCATAGAAAAACAATGTTTTGGGGTCACAGCCCCTTATTCATGCTTTATCATTTACTTAATTTAAACAGATATCCAAATACATAAATATATCATTATTACTAAAAAGCACATTTACATATGAACCATCAATACAAAATATTATTTAAAATGTAATCATATTATATATACGAATTAATGGATAATATACAACAGATATAGCAACTATCTGATACAAAAATTCTGAGTTGAGCCCTTCTGGTATTCTAGTTCTAAGTTTTAAAATCCAATACATTTCTTGCTACTCCAACAATTTCAATTTATTGCCACCTCTTTTTGGACTTCTAACTTGTTCACGAATTCTCCAACGAACATCCCTGGTGGCTAACCCTGTATATTGCAACTTACATTTTGTGCCAGTAATTAAATAAACTACAACTGTGGTAGTGCAGTTAAACCTTTCCTCAATTTGTTCATTTATAACCATGGAACAAAAATGTGTACCTATGGCTACAAGTTCACAGGCTTTACAATCTGTATTCTCACACCTGTACACACCTTTAAATCTTAACCAGGAATTATTCAGAGAAGCAATTTTAGGGAGACAGAAAGGGACTATTATTTTGGCAAGTGTATGATTTCATCTGTAGCAAACCTGCAATCTTTTTGTACCTAATTTTCCAACTTCTTATCTGCTGCCAACAATTTACAATGTCTGTGGATGATATTACACACTTTATAATATTGTTCTAAATAATATTTAATGAATGTTACTTAATGTATCATACAGATATTTTATTTACCATCCAATAAAGATTGTCTATCCATATTAGCTACCTCACTGTAGGACTTATTAAATCACATACATCCTCTCTCTAGCAATCGTTCAGAAAGAGCTTCTGCTTGTCGTTCAAAATTGTCTTGATTAATGCAAATCCATTTCAATCTAATAAATTGGCCTTTTGAAACCCCATAAAGAACTTGTTTGGGATGGCAACTCTTACCATGTACTAAGGAGTTGCCTGATATGGGTTTTCTATACAGTTTGAATAAGGCTGTTCTTTTGTAACTTTCAATGTAATATCCAAATATTCAATTTGATGTTTCTGATACTGATAGGTAAAGTGTGAATCCCACTACATTAGTGTTTAATTAATCCACAAAGTCAGGTACCATCCCATATCAAAATCAGATGACCAATAAATTGTTAATAAAAATGAATTACCTAAAGAGGTTAATTTGTCCAAAGTCTTTAATGATTTGATGTTCGTTTTTAAGATGGATAAGTTCGCTAAATAAAGTTTAGAGTTTTCATTATATAGCACAAGTTCTATTCATTGTTTTTTGTACAAATTTTCTGGCTTGAGCTTGATTCTGCAGCTACGTTGTCCATGTTGAGCGGCATTGGATTAAACAGTCATGTGATTTACCCGCTGACAAGTTGGAGTTAGAAGAGGAAAGCTCCATGCGGTGTTAGATTGATAGCGTGCCCGCATGCATTGGGATTGTTTGTCTACATTGATACTAGAAGCCACACAAGGGTGAGTAAATAGACGTGACATATTAGTTTACTAGAACTGACAAACTCTGTTGTGGGGCATAACAGACAGGACGATCCTGGTGGATATTAATACGTATGGCTTTGTGTCTTCTACCTGTGAGCTTTGCATACTAGTTAACATAAAATTACTAGGTGTTTACCAGACTTCCCATAACTGTTGGTATTTGAAGTCACAAGTTAAAATATTTAACAAAACGTAATTAGTAAATCACATGCTTATAATGAGAGCCAAAGTTATCATGATATTACCAGATGATTATCACGTGCACAATGCATACAAATATAAACTTTTAATACCACTTTTTAAAAGCTGTAAACTGTTACAGTGGGCAGTACCCACAGGCATTATAGGCTACTTGATCGCTCCGCAATAAACACAAACTGCCCTCAAAGCATTTAACCTATAAATTGACAGGCCCCACTATAATAGTTCCCCAAAATCACTAAACCCCTAACAGCCATTAACCCCTAATCCATTTAACTCTGTTTTACAGGTTCTGGTAACTTTTCTTTGCATAAACAAATTTCTTTGAAATGTGGCAGCTTTGTGGCCATCCTCAGTAATAAGAAATGCTAAAAATGTTCTGTAAATGTTTGAATATTTGTGGTCTATTATAATATAATAATATATTTGTAGATGTTTTGTTTTTCAGGTTAAACCTGCTTTTTAAAGTATATACAAAAAAAAAATACATATGTTTGGTCCTTAGTGTGAAAAGGTTATATACCCCAAGTACAGAATAAGCGAGGGCATGTCAGGCTGCAATCAGCATATCGTAATCATTACAAACCATGTTAATATGTGTAAATAAACAAATACAGCCAGTGACAGGCACATGCAGCTGTTATTATGACATATTCCATCACCTCTCCTGTCAGCAGGTACATGATCTGCAGGGTGTGGGTCAGTATCCTCTCTGTTGTCGTCTTGTCCCCAGTCATGCGACTCGCTGTCAATGAGTTAGTCACACGCTGCAATAGTAAAACATAAAAACATCACTGACCCCTCTCACATCACCTGCGCGTATCCTGTTATCATATTCCCCATCTCATCACGGTCACAAGGCAAGGCATTGCAAAATATCTGCACACACAATAAATATTGCATATATGCACAGTAAATATCAGGAATTAAGTGTTGCATTGCAAAATATATGACAAACCTCAGTTGTTATACCTGCACTGAGAAAATGACATAAGCCCCGCCCTCAAACTTTGTGCAACAACAACACAGAGATGGATCAATGTATAACATAAATGTATCAAAAACTATTTGACATAACTGTATCCAAATCAGTGTATGAATGTGTTTAAAGATACAAATAAAAAGAGAGAAGCGCTCAACCGGAACGAACAATAGCATAATAGCTTGTTCTATGGCTAGTTACCACCCAGGAAGCAGCCTCTTTCTGCTCAACATGTGCCTTTCACAGAGAAGAACTTTCCTGAAGCATATCAGTCTGATCCTAACTCATGGCCATGATTGGTCAATCACTAGGGGAGGGTAATTTGGAGCCTATTTAAGGCCTGCATTTTCACATTGTTAATTTGTCAGAGGAAGGGACTGTTGCTGTCCCGAAACGTCACAATTTGAATTAAAACTTTTTGTCACAGTTGGAACTGTTCAGTGAGTGCTTCTTTGCTACATTATATTATTAACCTCATAGCACCCTGACAAGCTGCAAGAGTTGGTGAGAGTGCACTTACACCATTGTTTGGAATATATACATATATATATATATATATATATATATATATATATACACACACACACACATACATATATATATATACACACATACATATAGACACACACATATATAGTATATATCAGGAATTAAAAGGATATTAAACAGTGTGAAATTATAATATAAGATGTTTAAATATATGTAGATAAAAAGACTAGCATACACAAGGTCAAGGGTTCTAGCCCAGCCCAGAAATGTAGTTTAGCGTTCATTATTTTTACAGACCAAGTGTTAGCCTTTATCGGGATTCATTTCAGATATAACCCAATTACACACAAGAGGTAACAGTCAAAAAATGATCAAATTTTTAGAATATATATATATAGGCCATACACTTTTAGAAACGTCATCACAGGTGTTCCTCATTAATGCAAATATATGCTGTTTTTGTTTCATGTATATGTTTTTCTCTTTGGAATTATATGACATGCACATGTTTTCTGAATGCTGCTTAACACGACATCGATATGATTAATTTTTAATGTATTGTTTTTAAAATTCTTTGTTGTTAATTGTATGGAGATGACCTCCACATCAGATTCCGGGTCACTGTCAGGTATAAATAGTAACCTGTTAAACACCTTTGTATATTCCTGATGAAACGGTCCTTTACGGACTGAGAAACGCGTAGCAAATAAATACCTTGTTTTTATACAGACCCGGTTCTTTGCTATTTTATTACTGCTGCTTGCAGTGTTTTTATCCAGTTGGATTTTAAACAGCATTTTCCTTATACTGACATTATCAGTTTGCTTGGGATTAAGTTCGATCGTGTGAGCAGCACTTTGGGAAAACCAACACAGCCATTTGAATTTCTCCATTGGCGATCCGGCTTACTTCATGATTTACAGCTGATCTCATCTACCTCTCTCCACTTACCCACAGGTCTCCCGGGTGAGACCTCCAGCGTACTGACTGCTGGTCCTGAATGTCAGCCTGCCTGCACGCACCTAGTTGACTCAAGGTGCCACTCTATTTGTGAGTAGATTCTATGCAAATTATTGTTTTACAGTTGTTGTAAACTGATTCACACTATGTTGGCGCCCCTTGTCTTTCCATCCTCTTAGATTTCCAGATCCATCACACCGTGGACACAAGCGGAGCAAGCCTTATTTTACGAACATATGTTATCACCATATCCTTTATTTTGAAGTGGACTTTCCTCTTGTTTGAACACTTAATCACAATATTTCTAGGAATTGGACCCCCCTTTTTTTTTATTATATCGGACACTGGGATATATATATATATATATATATATATATATATTTATATATTTTCAAATTTATACACTCCTTGTATTTTTGTTTATGTTTTTCTATGCATTATTCTATTTCTTCTTATTGCATCACAGTTGTCCAAACTGTCACAGATTGGAAACAAGTTTTTACACTTGTTTTTTATAACATATGTACACCTGTTCTAACAATATATATACTTTTGGCTAAGAGATACACTTTAACAGATATCAATTAGAATCAGACACTATTAGGGTTACCAATTTCATATCACTGCCACTTTCACACTAGCGCGTCCCCTTAGTTTTTTCGTTTAGAAATCACTCTAATATATATATATATATATATATATATATATATATATATATATATATATATATATATATATATATATATATATATATATATATATATATATATATATATACACACATATATATATATATATATATATATATATATATACACACACATATATAGTATATATCAGGAATTAAAAGGATATTAAACAGTGTGAAATTATAATATAAGATGTTTAAATATATGTAGATAAAAAGACTACAGTATAATTTCATTATTTTTTTTTTTTTCCTTTTCCTGTAATTTAACGCTGAAATTTTTTGTTTTTTTTAAATTCCACTAAGTTTCTATAACGTATGGGTGCTGCCAAGTTTGGGCTTAAGTTGCCCCTTATCTGTTTCCCCTGCTGAAGACAATTAGATACAGATATAAAACAGGTTATAAAAGAAGGAATTTCACAGCCGGGTGTTATTATGAAGCAGTGTGGGGCAGTGTAATATTTTCTAATATTATATAATTTTCTGCATAATTTAACATAAATGTATTTCATGATAATTTGTGCAATAATTTAACGTTATATTGGCTAACATTTTAGCAGGGTGGTCACTAAACTCAGCCGGGTTGTGCACCCACTAAAAAGGTCCTGGGGAGAACACTGACTTTAATTACATAAACAGAGATAAATAGAAAACTAGTTCAACATCACTTTATAGAAACTAAAGTAATTTATAGAAATGAAAACTTTGTACATATATTTTCAATATTTAAACAAATAATAGAATTGTAAAAATACAATCTACATATTATTTACAAGACCAATCTTTGCTTTAAATACATCATGATGTCTAACATGCATTTACGGTTTGTTTCTTAAGGCGTTAACATTGCTTGCAAAATATCTGCCTACACAATAAAGGTTTTACATATGCACAGTATGTCTCAGCAATTAAGAGCTGCATTAGAAAAAGGTCTGCATGCAAAATACATTTTATAAGCATTTAAATGGTCATTTTGTTTGCAACATTCACATTTATTTGCAGTCCAGGGGCAAAAGCCTTAAGAATCTTTTTGAATATCCCCTTTGCAATGGGCAATTAAGGAAAAATATAGCTAAGCTCATTCACTGATCAAGCAATCACTGTGTAATATATTGAAAGGTCAGTTTCTGGCTCCTGTAAGATACATTCCAGTATCTTTGCATGCAGTTTAAAAAACAAACAAAAAAAACCATATATAGATAAATTACAGGAAATCCAGGTAACATGCACAATGAAATTACCAGGATGTGAGCAGACTAACCAGCTAGCGGGTGTACGTGCAGGTATTATTTATATATGGGAAGGGGGGGTAGCGTGGCTCCAGGAATACCTCTGTAGATCAGCAACAGCCGTTCCGTAATGTTCACAATTGAAGACTTGAGGTGCAGGCCAAATGGAGGACTGAGCGTGTCCTGAATATATGCAACAAGACGAGAAAGGCAGCACACACGGTATCCAAATAAAAAACAGAACTTTATTCCGGCATAGCAAAAAATACATACACACACAAGGAAAAGGGGGACGTGTCCTTACGCGTTACGTGCCATGCGGCACTTAGTCATAGCCATGCGGCACTTAGTCATAGCCTTTTCCTCCTGTTTGTATTTTTTGCAATGCCATAATAAAGTTCTGTTTTTTATTTGGATACCATGTGTGCTGCCTTTTTCGTCTTATTATCTATATATGGCATATGTACGCATGCGTATGCCCACTCTATACAATAGCACTTCCTCTTCTGCACAAATTACTACTTGTCTATACCCGTGTTTCTCAATGGCAGTACTCAAGTACCCTCAACAGGCCAGGTTTTCATTAGCTGAAGCAGTGCACAGGTTAAGTAATCCGCTGATCAGTAACACTATTGTTACTAACCTTCTCTTACCAATCAGCTGATTATTTCACCTGTGCACTGGTTCAGCTATAATGAAAACCTTGCCTGTTGGGGGTACTTGAAGACTGTGTTTGAGAAACAATGGTCTATACTATATAAAGACTAGTTTATTATTGTTAACATAAACCTGTCATTGCTTCATAAGCTGCCTATTGCTGACCTGTGTATGGGTATGATAGAACAAATAACAAAAGGCTACTGGGTAGTAACTGTCTCCTCAGGTGAATTTACACTTTTGTATTTGCATAAACACCTTAAAACACTGGCTCTTTCTTTATCTCTGAGCATCTGTCACCTCTTGTTGCTAAGCAACTAATACACATATTCACTGCAGGAGGTTAACGTGGTGTTGTTATGATATTTTCTCACCTCTCCCGTCAGCAGGTAGAGAATCTCCAGGATGTGATTCAGGATCCGCTCAGGCAGCTTCTTCTTCATCTTGTTCGTGGTCAGTGATATTCTGTAACACTAAGACCTGCAACAGTGGCACGTACATGACAGAAATTACAGATAAGGGATTACTGGCCATACACACATACTATAGACACACACCTGAAATATATCTGTTTACATGTATATCCCAAACATATATACACCAACTCACAAATACCCAGGTTACTTATACCTATATATATATGCATCACATTAATGTATACATGCATATACACACATATTCCACACACACTCATAACTGATGATAAAGGTTGTTTTGTGTTTGAGTAAAAGAGAAGGGAGCTTAGAGGGTGTACTATACAATACATAAGTAATAGTAAACCACAAGTGCCTTATACAGAGCTAGTTCATATTATAAAGAGTCTACCTCTGTATTTCACACACACACTTAATCCCCTCCCCAGTATTTTATATACAGATATATAATATTATTGAGAGGATCCCTCTGACTCACACACACACACACACATATCCCACCACTATACCTTGTTTACAAAGCTATAATACTATAGTGAGGCTCCCTCTGATTCTCTTTCACACACATACACCTCAATAGTACCTTATATACAGATACAAATTATTATATAAAGGTTTCCTCTGCTTTAAATAAAGCCACCTCATCAGTATCTTATATACACATATAAAATATTTCTAGAAAGGTTCCCTCTGTCTCACACACAGCCCCCCAATATGTCATATAAAAATATATAATATTATTGAAAGGTTCCATCTACCTCACACACAGAGCCCCCATAAAGATGTATAATGTTATAGAGAGACCCCCTCCCTAGTACATTATATACAAACATATAATATTACATAAGTTTCCTCTGTCTCTCACAAGCCACCTCCCCAGTACCTTGTATACTGTTTTACAATATTATAGAGGTTCCCTTTTCCTCACACACACAGCCCCATCCCCAGCAACTTATATACAGTTATAAAATATTATAGAGAGGTCCCCCCCCCACACACACACACAGGCCCCTCCTCTCTGTACATAATATACAGATATACAATTGTGTAGAAGGTTATCTCTGTTTCGCACACACACACACAGTCCCCTCCCCAGTACCTTATATACAGTTATACAATATTATACACATGTTCCCTCTTCCACACACACACGCAGTACCTTAAATACAGATGTATAATTGTATATGGAAGTTATCTCTGCTTCACATACAAAATCGCCTGTAGTACATTTTAAAGAGATAGTTATTATTATTAAAAAGGTCTTCAATCTGACATACACAGTTACCTACATGAAACCACTGTACTGAGTGCTGAGACGGTAAAAGCTTTTTCCATACAACAATAACTACATGTGATGTGTACAGTGATCTAAATGCACTACTAAGAGTTACCGGAAGCTGCATTTAAACTTCCTGCAGTCCTCTTACCTGTGTGGTCACAGCAGTCTTGTGACGTCACAGGTCCTTCAGCTCGAAGGAACCGAGTTGCTATAATGAAAAGTATCAATATGAGCAAATACATAATTGTATAGTGGTATATACTTCTATATACTGTACTTAAAGTGAATGTCAATTTTCCGGTTTCTAATCATCATTTTGGATTATCACTATGCTTGCAATATAAACCGCTATAATTATTTTTTTTTAAATTCATGTTGTTATGTTATATTTTCTATTACTACTTATCTACGATTTCAGTTTGAACTCCTCCCATCCATGACTTCCGGCTTGACAGCTTCTTTCCTTATAGACAATTCCCTCACGCTCGCTTACGTATGACTGGAGCGCGCTCCCGTGGGCAAATCAATTTGCGCATGCGTTTCTCTTAGGATTTCAATATGGGCTTGCGTGCCTTGTTCCGTTATTCGTATGTAAATTTAAGATTAGGGACCAAAGCGCATGCGCTAAACAAGAACGAGCACGGAATGTGGATGACGATCAGTCAAGACACGCATGCGCAGTTGCATCGGTTCAATCGCGTGACGTAAGTGAAAAAGGGGCAGGACGCCACGGGGTACGATCTATAATTAGTCACTGCGGTCTGTCAATCAAATGCAAAACGAGGGACAAGATGGCGGGCGGAGGATTAAAGTAAGAGAATTCGGGTTTTAAATGCTTCGTTACAGTAATACAGTTAGATTAGAAAAAAATCATGAATTAAACTAACCTTTATTTTAATCGATTAATAAATTAAGCAACAGCAGAAAGCGTGACTTTACATACACTTTAAGACGGTATGTGCGTGTTTATTAGGCAGCAGGCTTGGCAGGGGGCTAATTCAGCCTGATTGCGTATGTGAGAGGCAGAATAGCAACCTGCCTTACCTTATATACAGATGTATAATATACAGAGGTTCCCTCTGCCTCAGACACACAGAGAACCTTCTCTGTACAGTAAATATAGATTTAAAGTATACAGATATTCTCGCTATATATCATATACACAGCCTGCTCTCCTGTATGTTATATACATATATGTAACAGCATAGAGATGCTCTTTCTGCCTCACACGCACTAATCCCGTGCAATAAATACAGATATAAAGAACTTACACAAAGCTACTACTGTGTCTTCTTTTCTTGCAATACTACCGTAGTAGCAGCTAGATCCCATCCAGCTGTTGGACCGGTCACGTGACTGCCGTGACTTCATTGATATCTTAGCTGAAAGGGACCGCGTTAACAAATCAGTGTTATACTCCGTGAGCTGTGTGTTGTGAGTTATCAGCTGTGTGTAACAGAGGATGCAGCGTGAGAGCTAACAGAGGCCCCCCTGTTGTCTGATGTGTGAGTCAGGATTGGGGTTGTATGATGAATAGAGGGATGAGGCGTTTGAAGGAGGCTGAGTGAGGTTAAGGGAACTGAGAGTGAAGGAGAGAGGTGATGAAAGGGCGAGGAGGGGCTGTGGGAGGGTAACGAGGTGCTGAGAGTGAGGGCAAGAGGTGTTGAGAGGCTGTGTGAGGGAGAGGGGAAGCTAAGAGTGAAGGAGAGAGGTGTTGTGTGAGTTAGAGGAGGGTTAAAAGGGTAAGGGGAGCTGAGAGTGAAGGAGAGAGGTGTTGTGTGAGGTAGAGGAGGGCTAAAGGGGTAAGGGGGAGCTGAGAGTGAAGGAGAGAGGTGTTGAGGAGGGGCTGTGTGATAGAGAGGAGGACTGAGAGGTTAAGATGGCGCTGAGAGTGAGGGATAGAGGTCACGTGTTGAGAGTGTGAGGAGGGGCTGTGTGAGGGAGAGAAGGGCCAAAGGGGTAAGGGGGAGCTGAGAGTGAGGGATAGAGGTGTTGAGAGGGGGAGTGGGGGCTGTGTGAGGGAGAGGAGAGCTGAGAGGTTAAGGGAGGGCTAAGAGTGAAGGAGAGGGTGAGGAGGGGGCTGTGTAAGGGAAAGGATGGGTAAAGGGGAGCTGAGGGTGAGGAGGGGCTGTGTGAGGATGAGGAGGGGTAAGGGGGAGCTGAGGGTGAGGCGGGGCTGTGTGAGGATGAGGAGGGCTAAAGGGGTAAGGAGGAGCTGAGAGTGAAGGAGAGATGTGTTGAGGAGGGGGCTGTGTAAGGGAAAGGAGGGATAAAGGGGTAAGGGGAGCTGAGAGTGAGGCAAAGAGGTGTTGAGAGGGTGAGGATGAGGAGGGCTAAAGGGGTAAGGAGGAGCTAAGAGTGAAGAAGAGAGTCGTTGAGAGTGTGAGGAGGGGGCTGTGTGAGGGAGAGGAAGGTAAGGGGGAGCTGAGAGGGAAGGAGAGAGGTGTTGAGATGGTGAGGAGGGGCTGTGTGAGGATGAGGAGGGCTAAAGGGGTAAGGAGGAGCTGAGAGTGAAGAAGAGAGTCATTGAGAGTGAGGAGGGGGCTGTGTGAGGGAGAGGAAGGTAAGGGGCAGCTGAGAGGGAAGGAGAGAGCTGTTGAGAGGTTGAGGAGGGGGCTGTGTAAAGGAAAGTAGGGCTGATAGGGTAAGGGGGAGCTGAGAGTGAGGGAAAGAGGTGCTGAGAGGCTGAGGAGGAGCTGTGTGAATATGAGGAGGGCTAAAGGGGTAAGGAGGAGCTTAGTATGAAGGAGAGAGGTGTTGAGAGGGTGAGGAAGGGACTGTGTGAGGGAGAGGAGAGCTAAGAGGGTAAGGGGGAGTTGAGAGTGAGGAATAAGAGGTGTTTAGAGGATGAGAAGGGCTAAAGGGGTAAGGAGGAGCTGAGAGTAAAGAAGAGAGATGTTGGGAGGGGACTGTGTGAGAAAGAAAAGGGCTAAGAGGAGGAGACTGTAAGGGAGAGGGGAATTTAGAAAGTGAGGAGGGTCTGGGAGAGGGGGGCTGAAAGGGGGCCGTGTGTAAGGTAGACTGATACTAAGAAGGTGATGAGAGAGCTGTGTGTGAGTGAGAGAAGATTAGAGGGTAAGTAGGGGGCTTAGATGTTAAGAAGGGAGCTGTGTTAAAGGGACACTGAACCCAATTTATTTCTTTTGTGATTCAGATAGAGCATGTCATTTTAAGCAACTTTCTAATTTACTTCTATTAGCAATTTTTCCTCGTTCTCTTACTATCTTTATTTGAAAAAGGCACCTGAGCAATTTTTTTATTCAGAACCCTGGACAGCACTTGTTTGTTGGTGGGTGAATTTATCCACCAATCGGCAAGAACAACCCAGGTTGTTCACCAAAAATGGTCCGGCATCTAAACTTACATTCTTGCATTTCAAATAAAGATTCCAAGAGAATGAAGAAAATTTGATAATAGGAGTAAATTAGAAAGTTGCTTAAAATTGCTCTATCTGAATCACAAAAGAAAAAATTTGGGTTCAGTGTCCCTTTAAAGAGGAAGCTGAGAGTGTAAGGAGAGACTGTTTGTTAGTGGGTGAGGGGGGTGAATGAGGGAAAGGAGGCTGAGAGGGTGAGAAAGGGCTTTGTGTGAGAGAGAGAAGTTCTGAGAAGGTGAGGAGGGGGCCGTTTGAGGGTAAGGATGGGGACTGATAGGATGAGAAAGGGCTGTGTGTGAAGAAGAGGGGACTGAAATGGTGAGAAGAAAGCTGGGCTATGAGAGGGAGGCTGAGAGGGTGTATGATGGAGAGGGGCCTGAGAGGGTGAGAATGGTCTGTGTGTGTTTGAGAGAGTGAGGATGAGCGAGGAAGAGGGTTGCTAACAGAGTAAAGAGGGGGCTGTGTGAGGGGGAGTGGTGGAAAAGTGTGAGAAGGGTACTGTATGTGATGGAGAGAGGTTTTGAGAGGGATAGGAGGGGGCTGTATTAAGGGAGAAGGGAGCTAAAAGGTTAAGTAGGGAACTGGATGAGGAGGGGGCTGTGTGAGGGAGAAGGGAGCTGAATGGTTAAGTAGGGAACTGGATGAGGAGGGTGCTGTGTGAGGGAAAGGGGGGGGCTAAGAGGATTAGAAGGGGGGCTGTGGGTGAGGGAGAGAGATTCTAAAGAGGGGACTGAGTGAGGGAGGGGAGGTAAAAGGGAGGGTACTGAAATACATTTATTTTTAGGGTAATTAGGCTGGTTCTAGGGGACTAATTTATAGCATGTCCCTGCCTTAGTCACAGTACAGTCGAAACAAGATCTAAAGTGACAAATCCTTCTTATATAAAAGAGAGCAACACAGGTAGTGGTTTCCTACAGATTGTATGAGGCAGCACGCTTATGTTTAGTTTAGTTTGCTGTGCAGTTGTGAAATTGCTGTGCCCTACAGTCGTCTCCTCAAGCAGGAAGGTTGAATGGACAGACTGGTGATACAGCACTGCCTGTCACATGTGGCTAATTAGTGAGGGTCGGATACTGAAACACAAATGAAAGAAAAGCAACAGAGGGAGTAGCATAAGTCCAGAAGCTGAAAGCAGAGCTCTCTTGTTGCTGAATTCAGTGTTGGAAGCTCCTCTGTACGTCACTGTCAGCACGTGCACCGCTGAAGCAACCTGTGACTGTAATTGAATGGCTGACCTGGGAGTAGTGCTGTTGTAACTCTCGCACCTCTCCTGGCCAAAGTGCACAGCTCATTTCACTCAGCACTGGGGCACATTTTATTAGAGCCACTTGTGTGCTGCAATGGGAGATAATCAACTTCTGCTGTGCACATTCACCGTCTGCTTCTCATGATTTTTGCTGGCTCATTAAATATAACTACAGGAAGAGCTCTGACTCTTTCCCATCTCTCATTTTTTGCCTCTTCCTTTCCTCTTGCAGGTGTCACATTTCTAGCATCTGAGTCAAGATGAACAGTTACAGAAAGCAGATGGCAGAGCATTTCCTGAGTCAGGCCCTGGACATCATCTGCCTGCTGACCGGAGAGGTGAGTGCTGCTTCTGATCACCAGACCTATATTATTAATGCTTACATCAACTTGGCCACCTGCACACCCCCCAGCACTAAGGGTCCCCTTACAAACAACCCTCCCTCATCCCCCCTAGCATCTAGGGGCCACTGCACCTCTCCAGGGACCCCTGCACCAACTCTCCACTGCAAAGTTTCTATTACCAGCCCATTCTTCTGCACAACTATCCACTGTACCTCTCCAGGACTCAGGGGTCCCTGCACAACCCTCCATCAAAAAACCTCCCTCAGCACCCAGGGTCTTCTGCACAACTATCCACTGTAAAACCTCCCCAATCACCCAGTGGGTCCTGCACAACAATCAATGAAACAACCTCCCTTAGCACCAAGGGACCCCTACACAACTATCCACTGTAAAACATCCCTTAACACCCAGGGTCCCCTTCACTGCAAAATCACCCCATCTCCCAGTTGCGCATAGCGCATATACAATCCTTCACTGTAAAACTAAACAGCCCTAGTACTCCTCTGCATGACCCTACCATCATTAACAAAAATTCAAGGGTCCCACTGCATAATACCCAAAACAAAACAAAAAATATATAAAGAACATTAGTTACCAAGTGCTACCTTGCAGGGCTACAGCAACCAATGAACTTTCTGTCACAGTGCTTGCCGAGACGCTACTGCGCAACTGGCAACTGAAAATTAGGGCCTGGCACCCTGGTTTGGAGCTCCCGAGATCCCCAAGGGTGCCCGCCACTTCCTGCTGCCAGCTACCACCAGACACACCTGAAATATTTCCCCAGTGTGGCTAGATCATTTTGAGGCAATGAGTTTTGTAAAATGCTCATCCTTCAGGGGTGGGTACAATCTACAATTACTGGTGTGGCTAAGAGCAAAGACAACATGTTAATAAATGTTAAGGAGAAGCCAATGCTTTGGTGGAGTGGAGTGGGCATGTCATGTTTGAGGCTGGGGAGTGTATAGTATGCACTGCATTTTTCATATGGCAAATAAAAAGTAGACCTGCACCTTCCCAAATTAATGATGGAACAGCGGTGCTTATAATAGGAGGAGGAATGCCAGCTCAGTAAAAAGCTGTTTCTGGGCTAGTGTAGGTGGGTGGATTGTCTGCCTTCATCTGTGTTGCTCTCTCCCTGCACCATTTGCTGGGTCTCTGAGGCGCTAATGTACTGCTGACTGCTGGTGTTTTCATTTTAGAGTTGCAGTCATAGGTATTGTTGGGCTGTGCAGTTTTTCATGTCCATGAAGTGTCAGTCTGCCTAGGAACCTGGTACTCTGCTGTACTCCTGGTTTCTATGTGCTTCTTACTGTTATAGCATAAGGGGGCTGGAACTGCGCCTCATGTTGTCTGCTGTAGTTGTTTCTAGTATTGCTGTGTCCAGTGTCAGAGTACACAGAGACCCTGAGATAAAGCTGCAACTCCTGTCTTCCCAACCAGCGTTACATTCACTTCCTCTCCCTTTTCTACCAGCTGCATCTCCTCAGTGTAGCAGGGGGAATCAAACTTCCACAGCTACGTTTTAAAACCTGGCTAGAGAGGACTGCAAGTATATAGATGTACAGTACACTGGGCTAACTGCTCTGCCTTCTAACTGCTTCATTCTGAAAGTGTAACGCTGGTGATATATAATATATGGCTCTTAAAGATTGTCTTTTAGAGCAGACTGTTATTTTTATTTTGCAGAAATGAGTCTCAAGCTGCCTTTATATTTATTATTGATTTATAATGCTCTAGCTGGATTTTGTTTTAATCTTTCATTGCAAATTAACATGCAGCTCTCTTGATTTGCACAGTATTCTGAAAATGGAGTTTATTATTAGTATTATAACTGTATTTTATTGTATTAGTGAATATATTTATATATATATATATATATATATATATATATATATATATATATATATATATATGTGTGTGTGCGTGCCTTGGGCTGGCTCCTAACTTTTGAACATATTTGTTGAGCATGGTCCTATCAACCAAAGACTCAACTCTATTGTCCCAAATTAGACCTCACCCAAAGGCTCTTTATTTTTGACTGAAGCTCATGTCCTCCGTCTTCAGCATCCTCAAACCACAGAACTTATTTAAAGTAATTCAGTCAGTTATGTTACTTTGTGGTGATCAAGACTGTGAAGAAAGCCCCTTAATTTAAAGAGAATTAGAAGTAAACAAGAACTGTTAGTCCAGGGAAACGGATGATTTTCTCTTATATAAATTTTATAGGAATATGTCATTGTGAAGAAGAGTCCCTCCCACAGCAGCATTCACCAGCAGAGCAGAGAGGTGAGAACTTCTGGGGAATGTGACATTACATTAGAGTCATGTTATAGTGACACCCGTTACTGACCTATTTGTTCCTGTGTGTGTTTTCCTAACTTCTCTTTGTGTCTCTGCATGTTCTCAGTATCATTATCCCCCAACAGCAGCAATTCAATTCACCAGCTGAGAGGAGCATGAGCACTGCTGGGGAATGTGACATTATACACAGTGACTCCCTTTACTGACCCATCTGACCCTGTGTGCATTTACCTATTGTACCTTCTGCCTGTGTATCTGCATGTTCTCATTAACATTATCCTGGCTCTGTCAGTAAAAGTGTGGGACAGAACCAGTACCAGTGTCAGTGCTGAATGAGTTGTCTGTGTTTCAGGTGCCTATAAAGTGTGATGATGTTGCTGTGTATTTCTCTATGGAGGAGTGGGAGTATATAGAGGGACACAAGGAGCTTTATAAGGATGTCATGATGGAAACTTGCCAAGCATTATGGACTATGGAGATCCCAGGAAACGAGAGCTCAGGTAACGCTGTGTAGCAAGTAATAAATATTTCACGCAGGAAATGCACCTACACTACAATGACTGACAGAAAGTAAATCTACAGTGAATCTATCACAAGTGATCTAATGAGCTATCTTATTATAAACAAAAATAACACATTTAAAGGATTAAGAGAGATTGTTTGTTAGGCCTTATCTTAAAAGGGGGGAGGGGGGTGTCAGTTAGCACTTAGTAGTATTCTACACCTTCACCTGGAACTGAATGGGTTACCTGACATGAGATCTCGGGAACAGAAATCAGACATGCAGCCAGGAAAAGTCTAATCACTGTTCTGTTTATTAAAAAGCGCACCATACTTTTATAGAAAATGGTTACAGTATATGGGGTTAAACAATGACGTATCGTAAATAACACCATGTTACACAGTGTGAGTTAGAACAAAGGGGCACAGTAAAATATAAGACAAAGAATCATACCAAGAAACTAACAGTTTTAGATAACGGTGTATCCGGGCGCATTGCCAAGGACATTACAAGGCCATTGTTGAGAAACAAGTATTTCTAACATCAGCATATTTTCTTCACAGCATAATAAACTACATTATAATGAAATATAATAAACACATCTTAAAATGGTGGTTACACAAAATGGCGTCAGTAATACTAAATATATTCTAACAATGTTAAATCGGTTATATATTAATTTATATATGTTAATATTAATTTATAGATGTAAATATTTGATATGCAAAAAGTAACAGATGCTTTGTTTTTGATAATTGAATACATATTAAGATGCCTTTTTTAGGTGCAAAAAAATGGTTTCATATCCATTTAACAAAATAATCTGATTCTATTCTTTATTAGAACTAACAGGTCACAGTGATGAAAATCTATACACAGGAGCTGCAGAACTGGTACAGAATATTCAGCCAGTGGAGACCCCATCAGATGTCTCTGCAGGTAACAGATCTATGATACAAGCTGCTGTTAATGTTTTCTTCATCATTTATTTTAACCCCTTATGGACCAGACCATTTTTAAATTTTTGCTGTGTTTCTTACTCATTTACTGTACCCACACATATTATATACCGTTTTTCTCGCCATTAAATGGACTTTCTAAAGATACCATTATTTTCATCATATCTTATAATTTACTATAAATAAATGATAAAATATGATGAAAAAATGGAAAAAAACACACTTTTTCTAACTTTGACCCGCAAAATCTGTTAGACATCTACATCCACCAAAAAACATCCATGGTAAATAGTTTCTAAATTTTGTCCTGAGTTTAGAAATATCCAATGTTTACATGTTCTTTGCTTTTTTTGCAAGTTATAGGGCAATAAGTACAAGTAGCACTTTACTATTTCCAAACCATTTTTTTTTTCAAAAGTAGCGATAGTTACATTGTAAAACCGATATCTGTCAGGAATCCCTGAATATCCTGTGACATGTATATATATATATTTTTTAATAGACAACCTAAAGTATTGATCTAGGCCCATTTTGGTAAATTTTATGCCACCATTTTACCGCCAAATGCGATCAAATAGAAAAAAATCGTTCACTTTTTCACAAACTTTAGGTTTCTCACTGAAATTATTTACAAACAGCTTGTGTTATTATGGCATCAATGGTTGTAAATGCTTCTCTGGGATGCCCTTTGTTCAGAAATAGCAGACATTTATGGCTTTGGCATTACTTTTTGGTAATTAGAAGGCCGCTAAATGCCGCTGCGCACCACACTTGTATTATGCCCAGCAGTGAAGGGGTTAATTAGTTAGCTTGTAGGGCTAATTTTAGCTTTAGTGTAGAGATCAGCCTCCCACCTGACACATCCCACCCCCTGATCCCTCTAAATCGCTCTCTTCCCTCCCCCACCTCACAATTGTCACAAGATTGTCACAATTGTTGTTGTTGTTGTTGTTGTGTGTGTGTTTTTTTTTTGTTTTGTTTTTTTTTTAAATAATTTTTATATATATATGTTTTCTGAGGTGTAGGATACCCCATTACCCCCAACCTCCCTGACCCCCCCCCCCCCCCCAAACAGCTCTCTAAGCCTCCCCCCTCAACATATTGGCCGCAATCTTAGGTACTGGCAGCTGTTTGCCAGTACCCAGTTTACAAAAAAATTGCCCCTGTTTTATAAAAATAAATAAATAAAAAAAACATTTTCTGTAGTGTAGCTTCCCCCCCTCAATACCCTACCCCCTCCTGGATCCGTTTCCAATTTTTTCTTCCCTTTTCCCTCTCCCTCCTTTGGCTCCCTCCTTCGTTGGTGGATTGATGATTGCGCATGCTCCCAAACCCCGGCACCTTGCACGCTCACGTATGGACGATGGGCCGCCCTCCCTGCTGTGGCTCCCACCCACCAACGATCGGCAGCACCGCTGTCTGGTGCAGAGAGATTAACTCTGAAAATCTTTTTCTGCAGTGCCCCACTCATGCAGAAATAGTGCAATCTCGCTATTTTTAGCGAGATTGTAGCAGAGAAAAGCCCAGGACTGCAGCGACATACAGGGTACGTCGCTGGTCCTTAAGGGCATAACGACCAGCATCATACAGGGTACAACGCTGGTCGTTAAGGGGTTAAAACTCAGATCTCTGAACTCTGAAATGATTTAATTATGGACCTGAAGACAGACCCGTTGCAAACATAAAATTCTTATAGCCCTCTCCTGGTTTGCCTCATATCTCTCAAACCGCTCTTTCTCATTTTCCTTTAACAACATATCTTGTGATCCTATGCCTATCTCAGTTGGAGTACCACAAGGCTCTGTCTTGGGCCCCTTGCTTTTCTCTCTCTATATAGCCTTACCTTGGAAAACTTATAGCCTCCTTTTGGATTCCAGTACCACTTATATGCTGATGATACCCAAATCTATCTTTCCTCTCCTGATATCTCTCCCTCTTTACTCAACCAGATTTCCAACTGCCTCTCAGCAATTTACTCTTGAATGTCTTCACACTACCTCCAACTCAATCTGTCCAAAACTGAGCTGCTTCTTATTCCCCCCCCCCCCCCCCCCTTCGAGACATCCAACACTTGACATTTCTCTGACAGTTGGAGACTCTATTCTCAACACCTCACCCCAGGTCCGCTGTCTTGGGGTCAACCTAGACTCAGAGGTCACATTCAACCCACATATATAAGCACTTGCCAAATCCTGCCGTTCACACCTTTGCAACATTTCCAGAATTCGTCCCTTCCTTACTCCAAAAAACTACAAAAATATTTATTAATTCCCTCATTTTGTCACGCATTGATTATTGCAATCTCCTAAATGGCCTTCCAAAACACCGCCTCTCCTCCCTCCAATCTATTATGAATGCTTCTGCTAGACTCATCCACCTAAGTCGCTGATCTACATAAGCTGCTCCGCTCTGCCAGTCTCTACACTGGCTCCCCATACACTCCAGAATACAATTTAAAGTATTAACCCTAGCTTACAAAGCACTTAACAGTCTAACTCCCAACTTTATTTCCTCTCTCATTGTGAAATATTTCCCATTCCGTCCTCTTCAATCAACTTCTGACCTACGTCTCTCCACTCCTGTTATCTCTACGTCCCACTCCCGCCTCCAAGACTTTGCACGTGCTGCTCTTGTCCTCTGGATCTCTCTACCCCGCTCCATAAGACTGTCTCCAACCATGTATAGATTCAGACACTCCTTGAAAACCCACCTATTCAGCGAGGCGTACCATCTCTTCTCCACCCCTCATCCGAACCAAACTAATACATGAACTGCCTGACTCACTGCTGCAACTACAACCGATGTAACAAGCTACCCCAACCTTATGTTTCTGCACCCTAAACCTGTAGACAGTGAGCTCTCCGAAGCAGGACCCTCTTCCTCCTGTACCAGATTTGTTTCGTTTTGTTATGTCTTTGTCATTGTATACCCCTATCGTACCCAGCGCTACGGAATTTGGCGGAGCTATACAAATAAATGATAATAATAATATTACTGTATAATCAGATGTGAGATAACTGCACATGGACATGAAACCCACATTTTTTTTTTCTTTTGTGATTCGGAAAGAATATGTGATTTTAAGCAACTTTCTAATTTACTTCTATTATCATTATTTGTCTTTGTTCTTTTGGTATCTTTATTTGAATAGCAGGAATGTAAGCTTAGGAGACTGACCATTTTTTGGTTCAGATCCAGGGTAGCACTTGCTGATTGGTGGCTAAATTTATCCATTTAAGCAACTTTCCAATTTAATTCAATTATCTAATTTATTCTGTTCTCTTGGTATCTTTTGTTGAATAAATGCCTCATGTTATTGGCTTAACCAGTGCATTCAGCTAGTTCCCAGTAATGCATTACTTCTTCTTTAACATAGGATACCAAGAGAGTGAAGCAAATGAAATAAAAGAAGTAAATTGGAAAGTTGTTTAAAATTGTATGCTCTATTTTAGTTATGAAAGAAAAAACATTTGTGATTCATGTCCCTTTAAATCCATTTAACCAAAAACCTAATTGTATTCTTTATTAGAACTAACAGGTCACAGTGATGAAAATCTAGACACAGGATCACATGGAGACCTTGTACAGAATATTCAGCCATCAGATGTCTATGCAGGTGAGTGATTTATGGTATAAGCTGCACAGTTAGAAAACTCAGATTCTGAAATTATTTCAACCTATAAATAACTATTGGCTAGATTAGAGTTTTGCGTTATGAGTGAAAAAGCAGCGTTATGGCTCATAACGCTGCTTTTTCACCTACCGATGCTATTACGAGTCTTGTCTAAATAGCTGTACCGCACACCTTTTTGGCCGTAACGCAAAATAACTAACGCTCCTTTCAAAAAGTCCTTTTTCAATGGGACTTCCATAACGCCAGTATTACGAGTTTTGCCTGGGAGGCCAAAAATGAGCGGTACAGCCTATACCGACAAGATTCGTACCGCGATCTAAAGTCAGTAGTTATGAGTTTTACGTTAAAAAGCTGTAGCATAGAACTCATAACTAAAGTGTTAAAAAGTACACTAACAGGGGCGGAGCTTGGCCACGCTAGCTGATGGCCGCACACTGATTGAGCTCTGAAGCCTCAAAACTCTTATGACAGGGATTAAGTAACCCACAGCTTGTTGGAACCAGGATAAAACTTTCTAATGCGCTTCTGAACGAATTGAGCATCTAACCTCGCCGTTTGGACTTGCCAGACTGAACTGGGTGCTTAATATCTATACTGCACAGTGAGGCCTGTACCGGAACAAGGTGAGCCACGCTTGGGAAAACGGCAGCAATATAATCACTGGGACTGAGGTTCTGTTATAACGGATATCAAACACGACTACTTGCTGAAGGGTCGGTTGGCCAGGATTATATAGCACCAGCAGAGAAGCGGTTCAGGTGGCTTTGTAGTGGACCGCTACTTTGGGCCGTGATCAACTTAGGTCGCAGCAAGTGCCCGAGCAGACTTCTTACCAGCCCCAAAGCAGTTTTCTGCAGACGGACGGTGGTACTCATAGGCGCCGGAGAAGAGGGTGAGTCATACAGCGCTTAAGGTGCACGGACCTTGCAGTACTGTTGCGGCCTCCTTTGGTTTGTTTAAAATCTTAAAGGGAAACCAAAACAAAAAAGAAGTTTTAAATCAATCTCTATGACTGGTTAATGGGGGCTGGCGAATTCTTATAAAGGACTCGGAGTAGTTAAGTGTAGTATAGACTTTGTACTGCAGTACTATAAAATACACAGATAATACAGGGAAGCCAAGTAGGCTTATCCTGTTTGTTGGAGGAGAAGACCCTCTTTATGCCCCTTTGCAGCAACGATTTGGAAAGCAAAGTACACAACAGTTTTGGACAGCGGCTACCTATTGCCACACAGATATTGGAGCTGCAATCACCATATTTGAGAGGTATAGGGAGGTATTTCCTGACAGCTCACATCGCTTATTGTTTGGGGATGTCTAGCAGACGGATAGCAAAGCCTATTAAGGGCTCCCAATCCACCAACATGGAGAGCTATCTAATTTCAGCTGAAACAGTCCCCTGTGCAAATAGAGATTCCTCTGAATCTAGCAGACAAACAACCGCCGCACAGACACTTAATTCAGATCCCTCGCAACCTGGCTACGTCACTAAAGATGATATTAAGCATTTATCTTCTAAAAATGATATAAAAGAGGCTATGATAGATGTTAAACTCATTATACAGAAAGTAACCTAGGGGTTACAAAAAAAGAGTACACTTGAAAGCACTCACCCCCTCATCAGTGTGTGGGAATAGAGCGTGGTGTATATGAAAAAAGGACACATAAAAACATAAACACTTTAATAGAACAATTTAAAACTTGGGTGCATTTAAAAACACTAGAGAACTATTAGGTAGTATTATGAAGTGGCTTGGAGGTGTCTGACCTTACGTGGTAATACTACTGATTAGTCAGATATATAGTTAAACAGACATCTCATTGGATGTGAAATAACCTAGATAAATAAAGGATGTATGAGTAATACAATAGGCACTATATATTGTGTGTAAGACCTGTGAATGGAATTACTCTTATCAAGCTGAGTGCTACTAGTTACTCAAACAATATCTCCTATTTCTGGTTCTATTCACATGTAGGTGCTGCTCTTGGTTAATGTAATAAATGGTCAAGTTTCAGGGATAATAAGCCCCGTTCAGTAAGAGCATAAAAGTATATTAGCTTCTCATAATCGCTGAGTTGGTTATGGTATCATATTCACTATAGTTAGCGGTATAGCAGTAATATAGCGTGCTCCTGTGAAAACAAAGTGAGGAACTATACCGATAGTACCAAATGGTAAACAGGAATTAAATAACATCCATAAGTGTGACTCAGTTATGTTATGAATACTAATAACCCTTAGGGCAAACGGTTAGTCTGGTAATGTTGGCTGAAATGCAGCCTAGTGATTGTGAATTTGATGCAAATAAGGGAGTTACTTCCCTCAGGAGTCACTGTGGATAGGCATATGTTGAACTAGCAATAGTACGTATTAAACAATCATATTGTACAATCATATGGTGGAGACCAGATAACATTCAGTGTAACTATGTCTTTTCAATTTCTGTATCTACTATTAGATTACAATGCATAAGGATTTCTAGTAACCACTGTAGAAACTGCCAGTTTTAGTACTAACCTGGTAACCTCTTTATGCAACCACTATTAAAAATTATTGTACCGGCACTCAGCTCTCCCCGCAATCTTCTGTGAGCGCACAAAGGCAAACGTAGAGTTTAATACTTACTATTGCTAGTTCAACATATGCCTATCCACAGTGAATCCTGAGGGAAGTAACTCCCTTATTTGCATCAAATTCACAATCCCTAGACTGCATTTCAGCCAACATTACCATACTGAGACTAACCGTTTGCCCTAAGGGTTATTAGTATTCATAACATAACTGAGTCACACTTATGGATGTTATTTAATTCCTGTTTACCATTTGGTACTATCGGTATAGTTCCTCACTTTGTCTCCACAGGAGCACACTATATTACTGCTATACCGCTAACTATAGTGAATATGATACCATAACCAACTCAGCGATTATGAGACGCTAATATACTTTTATGCTCTTACTGAACAGGGCTTATTATCCCTGAAACTTGACCATTTATTACATTAACCAAGAGCAGCACCTACATGTGAACAGAACCAGAAATAGGAGATATTGTTTGAGTAACTAGTAGCACTCAGCTTGATAAGAGTAATTCCATTCACAGGTCTTACACACAATATATAGTGCCTATTGTATTACTCATACATCCTTTATTTATCTAGGTTATTTCACATCCAATGAGATGTCTGTTTAACTATATATCTGACTAATCAGTAGTATTACCACGTAAGGTCAGACACCTCCAAGCCACTTCATAATACTACCTAATAGTTCTCTAGTGTTTTTAAATGCACCCAAGTTTTAAATTGTTCTATTAAAGTGTTTATGTTTTTATGTGTCCTTTTTTCATATACACCACGCTCTATTCCCACACACTGATGAGGGGGTGAGTGCTTTCAAGTGTACTCTTTTTTTTTTGTAACCCCTAGGTTACTTTCTGTATTGTGAATAAGTACACAGCACCCAAGGGTATCTGATAATTAAACAAGGCCATTTTTTTTACCATTACCAGCCCATCCCTCTGTATTTCGAGTAGTGCCATCACACAATTTTTTCCTTTAGATGTTAAACTCATGTTTGGAGAATTAAAAAAGGACATAGTTGCAGTAGATCACAGGGTCTCTCAGGTGGAGGAAATGCAAGAAACTATACGCTCAGACCTTCAACATCAGGCTAGCTGTATACAATCTCAAGACGCAACAGTCCAGAACCTGACTGACAGAATTGAGGATTTAGAAAATAGGAGCAGGCGGAACAACCTGCGGCTCCGAGGAGTGCCTGAAACAGTAAACCCGCCTGAAATAGGTCAATACATCCAAGAGTTATTTAAATTTCTCAAAAATGCCTAGACCACCAGCTAGAGCCCCACCTAGGGACATCATTATCAAGCTCTTATCATACAAAGATAAGGAGGACATCCTCCGGCACTCCAGGAACAAGCACCCCCTCCTATATGAGGGCACGGAAATTCAAGTCTTCACAGATCTACAGGGAGTGCAGAATTATTAGGCAAATGAGTATTTTGACCACATCATCCTCTTTATGCATGTTGTCTTACTCCAAGCTGTATAGGCGCGAAAGCCTACTACCAATTAAGCATATTGGGTGATGTGCATCTCTGTAATGAGAAGGGGTGTGGTCTAATGACATCAACACCCTATATCAGGTGTGCATAATTATTAGGCAACTTCCTTTCCTTTGGCAAAATGGGTCAAAAGAAGGACTTGACAGGCTCAGAAAAGTAAAAAATAGTGAGATATCTTGCAGAGGGATGCAGCACTCTTAAAATTGCAAAGCTTCTGAAGCGTTATCATCGAACAATCAAGCGTTTCATTCAAAATAGTCAACAGGGTCGCAAGAAGCGTGTGGAAAAACCAAGGCGCAAAATAACTGCCCATGAACTGAGTAAAGTCAAGCGTGCAGCTGCCAAGATGCCACTTGCCACCGGTTTGGCCATATTTCAGAGCTGCAACATCACTGGAGTGCCCAAAAGCACAAGGTGTGCAATACTCAGAGACATGGCCAAGGTAAGAAAGGCTGAAAGACGACCACCACTGAACAAGACACACAAGCTGAAACGTCAAGACTGGGCCAAGAAATATCTCAAGACTGATTTTTCTAAGGTTTTATGGACTGATGAAATGAGAGTGAGTCTTGATGGGCCAGATGGCTGGGCCCGTGGCTGGATTGGTAAAGGGCAGAGAGCTCCAGTCCGACTCAGACGCCAGCAAGGTGGAGGTGGAGTACTGGTTTGGGCTGGTATCATCAAAGATGAGCTTGTGGGGCCTTTTCGGGTTGAGGATGGAGTCAAGCTCAACTCCCAGTCCTACTGCCAGTTTCTGGAAGACACCTTCTTCAAGCAGTGGTACAGGAAGAAGTCTGCATCCTTCAAGAAAAACATGATTTTCATGCAGGACAATGCTCCATCACACGCGTCCAAGTACTCCACAGCGTGGCTGGCAAGAAAGGGTATAAAAGAAGAAAATCTAATGACATGGCCTCCTTGTTCACCTGATCTGAACCCCATTGAGAACATGTGGTCCATCATCAAATGTGAGATTTACAAGGAGGGAAAACAGTACACCTCTCTGAACAGTGTCTGGGAGGCTGTGGTTGCTGCTGCACGCAATGTTGATGGTGAACAGATCAAAACACTGACAGAATTCATGGATGGCAGGCTTTTGAGTGTCCTTGCAAAGAAAGGTGGCTATATTGGTCACTGATTTGTTTTTGTTTTGTTTTTGAATGTCAGAAATGTATATTTGTGAATGTTGAGATGTTATATTGGTTTCACTGGTAAAAATAAATAATTGAAATGGGTATATATTTGTTTTTTGTTAAGTTGCCTAATAATTATGCACAGTAATAGTCACCTGCACACACAGATATCCCCCTAAAATAGCTATAACTAAAAACAAACTAAAAACTACTTCCAAAACTATTCAGCTTTGATATTAATGAGTTTTTTGGGTTCATTGAGAACATGGTTGTTGCTCAATAATAAAATTAATCCTCAAAAATACAACTTGCCTAATAATTATGCACTCCCTGTATGTCCAGCGACTCTCCAGAAACAGATTTGCGCTACATTACCTCTAAGCTTAAGGAGCAGCAAATTCAATATAGATGGGGATTCCCCACCTGCATAATTGCATCCAAGGACGGCACAACAGCTATCTTCAAGACACCTGCTGATCTTCCTACTTTCAACCAAGCCTTTGGTCTGCAGATTAGGCCACCTAATATAGCAGTAGCTCCAGTACAACCAGGGCCTGAGGCGGGCCGCGGTGAGGATTGGCTGCGACCTGCCTAGGCCGCAAGTGAACATGTCAGTTTGTCTAAAAGGATCATATTATTCTGCCTGGTGTACTCAGAACTTCTATGGATCCTCCCACCCGAGACTTTTATCCCAGCAGTGTTCCTGGACAGATAAGTCAAAGCTTGCCTTTTCTGCTATTATCATAAGTACTGTATTGATAATTTTTCTTTCCAGGTCTCTAGCTTACGGGCCAGTCTAACCTGCTCTTTCTATTTATACCAATTAGTCCTATCAAGGAGAGACTGTTTTAAGCAAGACGGACTGGTCTATCATCTGTCTATTTGTAATGCCTTAGCAATGAACTGTTTAGCAAATGTCGTTTGGAAATTTGTTACAGAATTCATACGCACGCACCACGTTTATAACTTTATGATGCATATTTCATGCCTAAGACCATTTTTGCCTGTGGGGGTGGGGGAGGTTCATAATCGGGGATAATTTAGAAATTATAGGAATGCCATGTGCGAGTTGCTATGTATTGACATGCTTTTTGCTCTTTATTTTTGGCTCCTCTAGCTCTTCCAGGCAGGTGGGATTCTTACCTAGGGACACCTCAGGGATTTTAGGAATGCACTTCTGATTTTGCTTGTATTATTTGCCTGTGTTTTTTTTTCTTTTTCTGTACACTTGGGTGGATGGGTTGGTTGTACACCTAGTAGTGCACTTGAGGCCTGCTCTCCCCTCCCTGGAGAGAGTGGATAAGGTAGGGAGGAGAGGAGATTTATCTTTCAACTATGATCACTTAAGGACTGTAGGTGCACACTGTGTGTCCAATAACATTACTTCATACCCCAATTTATCCCACAGCTTTGAAGGTAATTAAATAGATTCTTATGTGGAAAAGGAAGGGGGGGGAACAGAAAGGGAAGAAGGGGGGAAAAGAAAGAACAGAAGAGGAGAAGAGGGGGGAGAAAAGAGGAAGGAAAAGAGTGAGGAAGGGAAGAAAGAGGGGAAAGGGAAGGTAAAGGGGGACGAGAAATGGGAAAGGAAAAGGAAGGAAAAAGGAAGGGGAAGGGAGGGATAAAATATTTTTAAAAAAGTACACTAACACCCATAAACTACCTATTAACCCCTAAACCGAGGCCCTCCCGCATCGCAAACACTAAAATAAAAGTATTAACCCCTAATCTGCTGCTCCTAACATCGCCGCCACTATAATAAATATATTAACCCCTAAACCTAACACCCCCTAACTGTAATATAATTAAAATAAATCTAAATAAAAATTACAATTAATACATAAATAATTCCTATTTACCACTAAATACTTACCTATAAAATAAACCCTAAGCTAGCTACAATATAACTAATAGTTACATTGTAGCTATCTTAGGTGTTATTTTTATTTCACAGCTAAGTTTGTATTTATTTTAACTAGGTAGACTAGTTAGCAAATAGTTATTAACTATTTACTAGCTACCTAGTTAAAATAAATAAAAATTTACCTGTAAAATAAAACCTAACCTGCCCTACACTAACACCTAACATTACAATAAAATTAACTAAATTACATTAATTAAATACAAATAATTAAATTACAAAAAACAAACACTAAATTACACAAAATAAAAAAGAAATTATCAAATATTTAAACTAATTACACCTAATCTAATAGCCCTATCAAAATAAAAAAGCCCCC
The DNA here is from genome assembly GCF_027579735.1 of Bombina bombina. Classification (NCBI taxonomy): domain Eukaryota; kingdom Metazoa; phylum Chordata; class Amphibia; order Anura; family Bombinatoridae; genus Bombina; species Bombina bombina. The sequence continues at coordinate 800,047,512 of NC_069502.1, read as the reverse complement.
CCAAAATAAAAAAACCCTAGCATACACTAAACTACCAATAGCCCTTAAAAGGGGCTTTTGCAGGGTATTGCCCCAAAGAAACCAGCTCTTTTACCTGTAAAAAAAATAATACAAACAAAACCCACCACCCACACAACCAACCCCCCCAAATAAAATCCTATCTAAAAAAACCTAAGCTCCCCATTGCCCTGAAAAGGGTATTTGGATGGGCATTTAGCTCTTTTTCAGCCCAACCGTAAGCTAAAAATAAAAACCATCCAATAAAACCTTAAAAAAACCTAACACTAACCCCCGAAGATCCACTTACAGTTTTTGAAGACCGGACATCCATTCTCAACGAAGCCGGGAGCAGTCTTCATCCAAGCGGCAAGAAGTGGTCCTCCAGGCGGGCAGAAGTCTTCATCCAGACCGCCTTTTCTATCCTCATCCTTCCGACGCGGAGCAGCTCCATCTTCAAGACATCCGGCGCGGAGCATCCTTTTCTGTCGATGGATCTTCAAGAATGAATTCTCCTTTAAATGACATCATCCAAGATGGCGTCCCTTGAATTCAGATTGGCTGATAGAATTCTATCAGCTAATCGGAATAAAAGGTGAAAAAATACTATTGGCTGATGCAATAAGCCAATAGAAATGAGCTTCAATCCTATTGGCTGATGCATTTTTCACCTTTAATTCCGATTGGCTGATAGAATTCTATCAGCCAATCGGAATTCAAGGGACGCCATCTTGGATGACGTCATTTAAAGGAGAATTCATTCTTGAAGATCCATCGACAGAAGAGGATGCTCCGCGCCGGATGTCATGAAGTTGGAACCGCTCCACGTCGGAAGGATGAAGATAGAAGATGCCGTCTGGATTAAGACTTCTGCCCGCCTGGAGGACCTCTTCTTGTTGTCTGGATGAAGACTTCTCCCGGCTTCGTTGAGGATTTCTTGCCGCTTGGATGAAGACTTCTCCCGGCTTTGTTGAGGATGGATGTCCGGTCTTCAAAAACTGTAAGTGGATCTTCGGGGGTTAGTGTTAGGTTTTTTTTAATGGTTTATTGGGTGGGTTTTATTTTTAGCTTAGAGTTAGGTCTGCAAAAGAGCTAAATGTCCTTTTAAGGGCAATGCTCATCCAAATGCCCTTTTCAGGGCAATGGGGAGTTTATGTTTTTTAGATTATTTGTGGGGTTTGGTTGTGTGGGTGGTGGGTTTTACTGTTGGGGGGTGTTTGTATTTTTTTTTACAAGTAAAAGAGCTGATTTCTTTGGGGAAATGCCCCGCAAAAAGGTTTTAAGGGCTATTGGCAGTTTAGTTTAGGCTAGGGTTTTTTTATTTTGGAGGGTGGCTTTTTTTTTTTTTTTTTATATATATTTTTATTGAGGTTAATATACTGTACAGAAATTAGAAAGACATATAGTATATCAGTTCAAAAACACATTTTCTGCAATTATGCCAATGAAGCAGGGTCCATGAATATTATGCAAAGTTAGACAATCAGCTATTTTCCTGCAAGATGACAGATATCACAGTAATTATAGTAATAAACATTAGAAACTGAAACCTCTTTTCAAAGAATACAAGATAATAAAATATAGAATAAACTTCTCAAGTTGCCTTGGGCCACTCAAGGACCCATTATGCTAAGATTATCTATAGAGAGAATGATAAACAGTAGTTTTGAATTAAAAAACTTTAACTTAATTTGTAGGTAGTAGTGAAAGTTGTGAAAACGCGGCATAGGCAAGAGAAGCCGGATAGTTAGCCCTCCTAAGCTAGGAGGTATATTGTGGAGGGAGGGGAGGAGGTTATAAGTAAATATGATAGGTAGCATATACAGGGAAGGTGTAGGTCAGACCTGCACCAGGCATACATCACACATTGCGAGACAAGGCCACACAGACCAATAAAGTTGCAGGCGTAACAACAGATTATGAGATATAATACAATAACAATAGCAATAAACAAGACATATCATAGGATCGGACATGTCCAAAGAATACAAAATAAGGTACTACATCCTGACTCAAGATAAACAGGTTATAATAAAACAAAGCGTAAGCCGAGACTGCCCAGAATAGTGAACCCTAAGGCTTTAAGGCGGTACAGAGAATAGGAGTTTATGCATCTCCATGTAAATGGTATAGGCAGAGGGACTGTATGTTGAGGCGCCAGTGCAGGTCCAGCCTGCATTTGGTCAGTAGTAATGCTTAAGTTGTTGGTCACGTGAAGGCGCAAAGGTGATCTCAGGGTGCACGCAACTATATGGGACTGCCATAAAGACAGTGGTTAAGGGAAGACATGTGTTAATGCGCAGAATATGAATGTAACACAACTATATGGGACTGCCTTGGGTCCAGCTATGGCCACAGGATAGCCTCTAGATGATTTTGGCTGTAGCTACACTAGTGGGGTTAGATATAAAGACAGTGGTTAAGGGAAGACGTGATAAAGCCGCAGAATATGAATGTAACACAACTAGGCATAAACTAGTCAATATTTAACCTCGGCATGTAAACTGTAAAACAAAGCATTATTGTGTAGGTAGTGAAACAAATGCAAAATTGCCACAGAAGCATGGGCCCTATGCCCTGCAGCAAAAAGAAAAAAACATAAGGTGAAGTAGTTAGTTTAGAATCTAATGTGGCTAACATATGTGAAGATCGTTTATTAAATGGGCTCAGAACCATTTCTTAGTCCATCAGAATATCACAGGGGGTTACAGCTATAATACTGCCACCCCTTAACATATATGCAGACTTATTAACCAGTGTTTTAGTGACAACAAATAGTGTACCTATAATAATGTACAGAGCAGACTCTGATAGAACTCCCCACTATGCATCTAGTGAGCTTGCAGATGTATTCCAACTGAACAGCTCGTCTTAGGCCCCTTATAAAATACATTACTCTTCAATATGCATTTAATGAACCTGCAAATATGTTCTTCCTAGGCAGCTCAGCTTAGAGCTTTTATAAAATACAATAATAATATTAGTATGTACCTTAGAATCTGTGTGATTATACTATGTAAGCAAGCTGAAAAACTAAATTTAAGTAAAGAGAGGAAACAGTCCACCCTATGCAAGATGTATAACATATTTAAGATAATAGTTCTCCCATTATGAGCTCCTTGATCCAATAAAATGTGATAGCAAACACTCAGTTTAACCCACACTTCTTGTTTAAAGAGCCAGTGTCCACACAGGGTCCTTCGAGAGTGAGCATAAAGGGTATTCCTGTATTATCCGATTCCTCTCCTGAGGCCACAAGAAACATCTTGAGCTTGTTTTATGAGCCCCACCAATGGTCGCCATGCTATTGCAGAAACTAAGTTCTGAAGGACCCAGCACAGTTGTACCTCAATGCTGCCGCAAAGATCTAAGAAGTTCCCGCATAATACCTGGTTATTTGCCTCCTCAAACAGCCTCCGTGAAGTCATAGACCTCTTCGTTGTCAAATATATGCCGGCAGAGTCCAAATCTGTTGCAGCGTCCTGAAATAGGCCTGCAATGGCCACCGGGTGATGACAGTCCTTCATCAATAAGGTGATGCGCCTCGGTGTTTGGGTATCTAATGTGTTACGGGATGGTAGTTGCTGGGGACCCAGAACAATGCCGTCGCAAGGCTCGTTAGTAGCGTTGTCCTCGATGATCTTGGCAGGAGTATAGGAGATAGGGAGATGAAATGCGGCCTCAATCTGAGCTATAAAATACTGAGTGTCAGAAACCACCTCCTGAGGATCCTGGACTGTAGCTCAATTGGATCTCCGTTGACTATGGTCTGTGCCTTATTCACAAAATAGTAGCCCAGTCTGCAAGTTCCTTGGATTACGCTGAGAGCTCCACAATGTATATATAGGTCTCTAGGCTAGACCTCCCCGTGGACTCACAAAAAGAAAGTCAATGTTTGTTTAGCTGGTGCAATATAGATTGAAATGAGGCATCACAGACTAAAGATTAAATTCCTCCTTTGTAGTAAATAAAAATATTTTGCAGGAGCTCTGTTTCTGTGCGACCTATCGCTATGGCGTCTGGCTCCGCCCCCAGGCTTTTTTATTTTGATAGGGCTATTAGATTAGGTGTAATTAGTTTAAATAGTTGATATATATATTTTTTATTTTCTGTAATTTTGTTAATTTTATTTAATGTGTAATGTTAGGTGTTAGTGTAACTCAGGTTAGGTTTTATTTTACAGGTAAATTTGTATTTATTTTAACTAGGTAGCTGGTAAATAGTTAATAACTATTTACTAACTAGTCTACCTAGTTAAAATAAATACGAACGTAGCTGTGAAATAAAAATAACACCTAAGATAGCTACAATGTAACTATTACCTATTTTAGCTATTAATTGTAATTTTTATTTAGAATTATTTTAATTATAATAAAGTTAGGGGGTGTTAGGGTTAGACTTAGGGTTAGGTTTAGGGGTTAATATGTTTATTATAGTGGCGGCGATTAGGGGTGTTTAGACGTGTTTTTTATGTTAGGGTATTAGGTGTAAACATAACTTTTTCTTTCCTCATACGAATCAATGGGGCTGCGTTACGGAGCTTTAAGCTGCTTTTTTGCAGGTGCTAGGCTTTTTTTTTAGCCGTCTCTCCCCATTGATGTCTATGGGGAAATCGTGCACAAGTATGTAAAAAAGTATGCCCTCTGTTCTCAATCACCCTCTGCTTCATGTGAATAGTACACACAGACATGCCCTCAATTCTCTTCATTCTCACCCTCTGATTCATGTAAATGATACACACAAGCCCTCAATTCTCTTCATTCTCACCCTCTGATTCATGTAAATGATACACACAAGCCCTCTCTTCCCTTCTCTCTCACCCTCTGCTTCATATAAATGATACACACACATGCCCTCTCTTCCCTTCACTCTCACCCTCTGCTTCATGTAAATGATACACACGCGCATGCCCTCTCTTCCCTTCTCTCTCACCCTCTGCCTCATGTAAATGATACACACACATGCCCTCTCTTCTCTTCACTCTCACCCTCTGCTTCATGTAAATGATACACACACATGCCCTCTCGTCCCTTCTCTCTCACCCTCTGCTTCATGTAAATGATACACACACATGCCCTCTCGTCCCTTCTCTCTCACCCTCTGCTTCATGTAAATGATACACACACATGCCCTCTCTTCCCTTCTCTCTCACCCTCTGCTTCATGTAAATGATACACACACATGCCCTCTCGTCCCTTCTCTCTCACCCTCTGCTTCATGTAAATGATACACACACATGCCCTCTCTTCCCTTCTCTCTCACCCTCTGCTTCATATAAATGATACACACACATGCCCTCTCTTCCCTTCACTCTCACCCTCTGCTTCATGTAAATGATACACACGCGCATGCCCTCTCTTCCCTTCTCTCTCACCCTCTGCCTCATGTAAATGATACACACACATGCCCTCTCTTCTCTTCACTCTCACCCTCTGCTTCATGTAAATGATACACACACATGCCCTCTCGTCCCTTCTCTCTCACCCTCTGCTTCATGTAAATGATACACACACATGCCCTCTCTTCCCTTCTCTCTCACCCTCTGCTTCATGTAAATGATACACACACATGCCCTCTCTTCCCTTCTCTCTCACCCTCTGCTTCATGTAAATGATACACACACATGCCCTCTCGTCCCTTCTCTCTCACCCTCTGCTTCATGTAAATGATACACACACATGCCCTCTCTTCCCTTCTCTCTCACCCTCTGCTTCATGTAAATAATAAACACATATGCCCTCTCTTCTTTCTCATCCTCTGCATCATGTGAATAGTACATACACACACCCTCTCTCTTCTCTCTCTCACCCTTTGCTTCATGAAAATACTACACACACAATCTCTATTCTATTTCACCTCTGCTTCTTATTCATAGTGCTTACACACTTCTCTCTTACCATGTGCGTTATATAAATGGCACACACACATCCTCTGTTCCCTTCTCTCTTTCTTACCCTCTGCTTCATGTATATGGTACACACACATGCCCTCTCTTCTCTTCTCTCTCACCCTCTGCTTCATGTAAATGATATACACACATGCCCTCTCTTCCCTTCTCTCTCACCCTCTGCTTGATGTAAATGATACACACACATGCCCTCTCTTCCCTTCTCTCTCACCCTCTGCTTCATGTAAATGATACACACACATGCCCTCTCTTCCCTTCTCTCTCACCCTCTGCTTCATGTAAATGATACACACACACACACCCTCTCTTCTCTTCTCTCTCACCCTCTGCTTCATGTAAATGATATACACACATGCCCTCTCTTCCCTTCTCTCTCACCCTCTGCTTGATGTAAATGATACACACACATGCCCTCTCTTCTCTCTCTCACCCTCTGCTTCATGTAAATGGTACACACACATGCCCTCTCTTCCCTTCTCTCTCACCCTCTGCTTCATGTAAATGGTACACACACATGCCCTCTCTTCCCTTCACTCTCACCCTCTGCTTCATGTAAATGGTACACACACATGCCCTCTCTTCCCTTCTCTCTCTCACCCTCTGCTTTAGGTAAATGATACACACACACATGCACTCTCTTCCCTTCTCTCACCCTCTGCTTCATGTAAATGGTGCACACACATGCACTCTCTTCCCTTCTCTCTCTCACCCTCTGCTTCAGGTAAATGATACACACACATGCCCTCTCTTCCCTTCTCTCTCACCCTCTGCTTCATGTAAATGGTGCACACACATGCACTCTCTTCCCTTCTCTCTCTCACCCTCTGCTTCAGGTAAATGATACACACACATGCCCTCTCTTCCCTTCTCTCTCTCACCCTCTGCTTCATGTAAATGGTACACACACATGCCCTCTCTTCCTTCTCTCTCTCACCCTCTGCTTCATGTAAATGGTACACACACACATGCCCTCTCTTCCCTTCTCTCTCTCATCCTCTGCTTCAGGTAAATGATACACACACACACACACACACGCCCTCTCTCTTCCCTTCTCTCTCACCCTCTGCTTCAAGAAAAATGGTACACACACATGCCCTCTCACACCCTCTGCTTCATGTAAATGATATACACACATGCCCTCTCTTCCCTTCTCTCTCTCACCCTCTGCTTCATGTAAATAATACACACACATGCCCTCTCTTCCCTTCTCTCTCACCCTCTGCTTCATGTAAATGATACACACACATGCCCTCTCTTCTCTCTCTCACCCTCTGCTTCATGTAAATGATACACACACATGCCCTCTCTTCTCTCTCTCACCCTCTGCTTCATGTAAATGATACACACACATGCCCTCTCTTCCCTTCTCTCTCTCACCCTCTGCTTCATGTAAATGATACACACACACACACACACACCCCCTCTCTTCCCTTCTCTCTCACCCTCTGCTTCATGTAAATGATACACACACATGCCCTCTCTTCCCTTCTCTCTCACCCTCAGCTTCATGTGAATGATACACACACATGCCCTCTCTTCCCTTCTCTCTTACCATGTGCGTTATATAAATGGCCACAATATATTATCAAAAAGAAACTCTGGATTGTTTCAGAAGTATTAGTGCAAATATGCAATGTACAGTTTAAGGTGTCTAATGCATTTAATGCGATGCAATAAAGTGCGGCAGTAAGTGACAGTTCATATAATAAAGTGCTTTGGTGCCAAGAGCATAAGTATACCCAGAATACACTTATAGTCCATTATAATCCACTAGCCTTATGGCCTCTCTTACCGGACTTCTGCTTACTTCTAATGGGCACGGGAATAAACGTATTGCCTCTCCGAGTGTTCACAGGTCTTCACTAGTGTGGCTTGGCGTCCTCATGGATCTGCTGTCATTGCTCTTTCGTCACTCTGTTCCGCCCATCCTCATCATCGGGTCATCTCCTCCAATGGCAGTAGAACACCTACTCACACCTCCCCCAGCAAGCTGTGTGTAGCGGATAAACTGACGATGCAATAGGCAAAAGAAAATAAGCATCCGCCACAATATAGTTAAAATCCAAACTTTATTCACATCCTGGTTAAAACAAACTTTCCAAGGAAGTTGGCAGCAACATAGAACAAAAGAAAGTGGTGTGGCACTGATGGCTTACGCATTTCGGCTAAAAAGCCGTAATCATAGCCTGCAGTACCAAGTGTCACACCGGTTAAAATAATTGCAAATCGCATCCTATTGGATAATAAAAATAATGATAACAACACCCACTTTCTGTGATGAAAGTTAACACTTTCAATACACACAACAATGCCATACTGAGGAACCAGAAGAAAATATATACGAAGTGCTGAGGTAAAAGACGACTTAGTGATAGGCACTCATAGGAACATCTACTTGAAACTACAGAAATATGAAGAATATGGGGCATATATAAATGACCAGAGCTATCCCGGTTCTGGTAAGCAGAATAGAGGCAGTGGAAAATAGTCAACTTTGATTGATAGAGAAGGGCAGTGCTATAGATGATAATGAACATACTGCTCATTAGCTAATAGTAGCTCATCATTTAATGAGGGGGAGAGACTAAGAGATGGAAACCCTACACATGATGTCAAGATGGACATATGATTAATCATAGCCGAAACGCATAGGCCATCAGTGCCACACCACTTTTTTTTGTTCTATGTTGCTGCCAACTTCCTTGGAAAGTTTGTTTTAACCAGGATGCGGATGCTTCTTTTCTTTTGCCCGTTATATAAATGGCGCGCACACACACACACACACCCTCTGTTCCCTTCTCTCTCTCACCCTCTGCTTTATGTAAATGGTACACACACACCCTCACTTCTCTCTCATCCTATGGTTCATGAAAATACTACACACACAATCTGTATTCTATGTCACCTTTGCTTCTTATTCATAGTACATACACATGAGCTGTATTATCTTCTCTCCCACCTTCTACTTCATGGTAATGGCACAGACACATTCCCTCTCTCTCACCCACTGTTTCGTGTGAATTATTTATACACATGCCCTTGATTCTCTTCATTCTCGCCCTCTGATTCACGTAAATGATACACACACATGCCCTTTCTTTCCTTCTCTCTTACATGTGTGTTATATAAATGGCACACACACACCCTCTGTTCCCTAATCTCTCTAACCCTCTGCTTCATGTAAATAGTACACACACCTTCTGTTCCCTTCTCCCTCACCCTCTGCTTCATGTAAATAGTACACACACCTTCTGTTCCCCTTCTCACTCACCCTCTGCTTCATGTAAATAGTATCTTTAAAAATAGTGTGTGTGTGATGCGCTAGGCTCAACCCACCTAGCCTTTCTACGATAACTGCCTCCTTCCTAGACAGTAAAAATAAATATAGAGAATATAAACAAGTTTGTAGAGGCGCTTACAGCTGTGGGTATTATCGCTCTAAGTATAAAAGTGGATACTAATCAATAAAATATAGTTTTATACAATTTCTTTGGATATTCCAGGTGTTCAGTTAGAAAGGATATAGTAATATAATTTTATAATTTTGTGGCTCTAAAAACACAAAATAATCTATATACCATAGGGTAAACAATGATTTTTATTCCAATGCTCTAAAATGGTGGATACATAAAATGCTAGACACAATAAAATCATTCAACAAACAACAGTCACACTTCCATTCATAAAAACTATCAAATGTATAGGCCAGAAAGAAAGTCAGTCCTATCTGTTCACAATGCAATTATAGGCTTTCTACAATGTTGCTATACAATCATAACAAAAAATATATGCAATATCAAAATATAAAAATCTATATGAAATAAGTTAATAAAATGTTTCAAAGGATGGCTACAATAATTGACTTGAGGAGTTAGCAATTGGCAACGGCAAACGGTTGTTTTTTCCGATTATGGATTTGTATCCCTTAAGAGTCTTTTCATATTCTTAAGATTCTTTTTACAAGCAGTTCCTTATCAGATCCTCAGATCTCAAGACAAACGGATGTTTAGGGATTGGTAACGTCAATAGCCTTAAAACCACCTGGCTATGGTTCACCCAAACAATCTTTGCAGCGTATGCGTATAACTTTAAACTTTAAGAATCACAGTCTCAAAAGGCACTCTTACCGCCTTGGTGTATTAGCTCACTTCTATGCCTGCTGTTCTCACCTGCAGGTCTCCGGAATAACAGCTTCACACTCACCGGGAATCTTCGCACTGCTAGCTTAGCGTCTGACGTCACCGGTTACCATCAGCTGTGCAGTGTAGGTATGTGGAAATCGTATTATACTTGCGCAAGTAATTTCCTTTTCAGCAGCCCTCAATCTGTTCACTCTGCTCTTAGTACTCAGTACGCAGAGGTTTTCCGGGCTCAAAACTTTATCCTTCGTTAGATGCAAATGTTGTGATCGTGCAGGTTATCCAAGTGCTCAGTCCTTCTACGCATTTCACCCCACTCAAAACGGGGCTTTCTCAAGATCTTGAGAAAGCCCAGTTTTGAGTGGGGTGAAACGCGTAGAAGGACTGAGCACTTGGATAACCTGCACGATCACAACATTTGCATCTAACGAAGGATAAAGTTTTGAGCCCGGAAAATCACTGAGTACTAAGAGCAGAGTGAACAGATTGAGGGCTGCTGAAAAGGAAATTACTTGCGCAAGTATAATATGATTTCCACATACCTACACTGCACAGCTGATGGTAACCGGTGACGTCAGACGCTAAGCTAGCAGCGCGAAGATTCCCGGTGAGTGTGAAGCTGTTATTCCGGAGACCTGCGGGTGAGAACAGCAGGCATAGAAGTGAGCTAATACACCAAGGCGGTAAGAGTGCCTTTTGAGACTGTGATTCTTAAAGTTTAAAGTTATACGCATACGCTGCAGAGATTGTTTGGGTGAACCATAGCCAGGTGGTTTTAAGGCTATTGACGTTACCAATCCCTAAACATCCGTTTGTCTTGAGATCTGAGGATCTGATAAGGAACTGCTTGTAAAAAGAATCTTAAGAATATGAAAAGACTCTTAAGGGATACAAATCCATAATCGGAAAAACCAACCGTTTGCCGTTGCCAATTGCTAACTCCTCAAGTCAATTATTGTAGCCATCCTTTGAAACATTTTATTAACTTATTTCATATAGATTTTTATATTTTGATATTGCATATATTTTTTGTTACGATTGTATAGCAACATTGTAGAAAGCCTATAATTGCATTGTGAACAGATAGGACTGACTTTCTTTCTGGCCTATACATTTGATAGTTTTTATGAATGGAAGTGTGACTGTGGTTTGTTGAATGATTTTATTGTGTCTAGCATTTTATGTATCCACCATTATAGAGCATTGGAATAAAAATCATTGTTTACCCTATGGTATATAGATTATTTTGTGTTTTTAGAGCCACAAAATTATAAAATTATATTACTATATCCTTTCTAACTGAACACCTGGAATATCCAAAGAAATTGTATAAAACTATATTTTATTGATTAGTATCCACTTTTATACTTAGAGCGATAATACCCACAGCTGTAAGCGCCTCTACAAACTTGTTTATTTTCTCTTCATGTAAATAGCACACACACCCTCTGTTCCATTCTTTCTCACCCTCTGCTTCATGTAAATGATACACACACATGCCCTCTCTTCCATTCTCGCTCATCCTCTGCTTCATGTAAATGATACACACACATGCCCTCTCTTCCATTCTCTCTCACCCTCTGCTTCATGTAAATGATACACACACACATGTCCTCTCTTCCCTTCTCTATCACCCTCTGCTTCATGAAAATATTACGCACACGCCCTCTCTTCCCTTCTCTCTCACCCTCTGCTTCATGTAAATAATACACACACATGCCCTCTCTTCCCTTCTCTCTCACCCTCTGCTTCATGTAAATGATACACACACACACACCCTCTCTTCCTTCTCTCTCACCCTCTGCTTCATGTAAATGGTACACACACATGCCCTCTCTTCCCTTCTCTCTCACCCTCTGGTTCATGTAACTGGTACACACACATGCCCTCTCTTCTTTCTCATCCTCTGCTTCATGTGAATAGTACATACACACACCCTCTCTTCCCTTCTCTCTTACCCTCTGCTTCATGAAAATACTACACACACAATCTCTATTCTATTTCACCTCTGCTTCTTATTCATAGTACATACACATTGCTTTATTATCTTCTCTCCCACCTTCTGCTTTATGCTAATAGAACACACACATGCCCTCTGTTCTCTCTCACCCTCTGCTTCATGTAAATGATACACACACACACCCTCTCTTCCCTCTCTCTCACCCTCTGCTTCATGTAAATGATACACACACATGCCCTCTCTTCCCTTCTCTCTCACCCTCTGCTTCATGTAAATGGTACACACATATGCCCTCTCTTCCCTTCTCTCTCACCCTCTGCTTCATGTAAATGACATACACACATGCCCTCTCTTCCTTCTCTCTTACCCTCTGCTTCATGTAAATGATAAATACACATGCCCTCTCTTCCCTTCTCTCTCACCTTCTTCTTCATGTAAATGGTACACACACATGCCCTATCTTCCCTTCTCTCTCACCCTCTGCTTCATGTAAATGACATACACACATGCCCTCTCTTCCTTCTCTCTTACCCTCTGCTTCATGTAAATGATACACACACATGCCCTCTCTTCCCTTCTCTCTCACCCTCTGCTTCATGTAAATGATACACACACATGCCCTCTCTTCCCTTCTCTCTCACCCTCTGCTTCATGTAAATGATACACACACACAAACATGCCCTCTCTTCCCTTCTCTCTCATCCTCTGCTTCATGTAAATAATACACACACAATCTCTATTCTATTTCACCTCTGCTTCTTATTCATAGTACATACACATGGCTTTATTATCTTCTCTCCCACCTTCTGCGTCATGCTAATGGCACACACACATGCCCTCTCTCTCACCCTCTGCTTCATGTAAATAGAACACACATGCCCTCTCTTCCCTTCTCTCTCACCCTCTGCTTCATGTAAATGGTACACACACATGCCCTCTCTTCCCTTCTGTCTCACCCTCTGCTTCATGTAAATGATACACACACATGCCCTCTCTTCCCTTCTCTCTCACCCTCTGCTTCATGTAAATGGTACACACACATGCCCTCTCTTCCCTTCTGTCTCACCCTCTGCTTCATGTAAATGATACACACACATGCCCTCTCTTCCCTTCTCTCTCGCCCTCTGCTTCATGTAAATGGTACACACACATGCCCTCTCTTCCCTTCTCTCTCGCCCTCTGCTTCATGTAAATGGTACACACACATGCCCTCTCTTCCCTTCTCTCTCGCCCTCTGCTTCATGTAAATGGTACACACACATGCCCTTTCTTCCCTTCTCTCTCGCCCTCTGCTTCATGTAAATGGTACACACACATGCCCTCTCTTCCTTCTCTCTCACCCTCTTCTTCATGTAAATGCTACACACACATGCACTCTCTTCCCTTCTCTTTCACCGTCTGCTGCATGCAAATACTACACAAACACACAATCTCTATTCTATTTCACCTGTGCTTCTTATTCATAGTACATAGCATGGCTTTATTTTCTTCTCTCTCACCTTCTGCTTCATGTTAATGGCGCACACACACATGCCCTCGCTCTCACCCTCTGCTTTGTGTGAATAATACATACACCTGCCCTTGATTCTCTTAATTTGTCACCCTCTGATTCATGTAAATCATACTCACACATGCCCTTTCCTCCCTTCCTTCTCTCTTACCATGTGCATTATATAAACAGCGCACACACACACATCCGCTGTTCCCTTCTCTCTCATCCTCTGCTTCATGTAAATAGTACACACACATGCCCTCTCTTGCCTTCTCTCTCACCCTCTGCTTCATGTAAATGGTACACACACATGCCCTCTCTTCCCTTCTCTCTCACCCTCTGCTTCATGTAAATGATACATATGCCCTCTCTTCCTTCTCTCTCACCTTCTGCTTCATGTTAATGGCGCACACACACATGCCCTCGCTCTCACCCTCTGCTTTGTGTGAATAATACATACACCTGCCCTTGATTCTCTTCATTTGTCACCCTCTGATTCAGGTAAATCATACTCACACATGCCCTTTCCTCCCTTCCTTCTCTCTTACCATGTGCGTTATATAAACGGCGCACACACACATCCGCTGTTCCCTTCTCTCTCACCCTCTGCTTCATGTAAATAGTACACACACATGCCCTCTCTTCCCTTCTCTCTCACCCTCTGCTTCATGTAAATGATACATATGCCCTCTCTTCCTTCTCTCTTACCCTCTGCTCCATGTAACTGGTACACACACATGCCCTCTCTTCCCTTCTCTCTCTCACCCTCTGCTTCATGTAAATAATACACACACATGCCCTCTCTTCTTTCTCATCCTCTGCTTCATGTGAATAGTCCATACACACACCCTCTCTTCCCTTCTCTCTCACCCTCTGCTTCATGAAAATACTAAACACACAATCTCTATTCTATTTCACCTCTGCTTCTTATTCATAGTGCTTACACATGACCTTTTATTATCTTCTCTCTCCCACCTTCTGCTTCATGCTAATGGCACACACACCTGCCCTCTGTTCTGTCTCATCCTCTGCTTCATGTAAATGGTACACACACATGCCCTCTCTTCCCTTCTCTCTCACCCTCTGCTTCATGCTAATGGCACACACACATGCCCTCTCTTCCCTTCATGAACCAGAGGATGAGAGAGAAGGGAAGAGAGGGCATATATGTGTACTATTCACATGAAGCAGAGGATGAGATAGAAGAGAGGGCATGTGTGTGTATCATTTACATGAAGCAGAGGGTGAGAGAGAGAAGGGAACAGTGGATGTGAGTGTGCCATTTATATAACGCACATGGTAAGAGAAAAAGGAGGAAAGAGCATGTGTGAGTATGATTTACATGAATCAGAGGGTGAGAATGAAGAGAATCGAGGGCAGGTGTATTGTATTATTCACACAAGTAGAGGGTGAGAGAGAAGGGAACAGTGTGTGTGTACTGTTTACATGAAGCAGAGGGTGAGATGAGAGAAGGGAACAGAGGATGTGTGTGTCATTTATTTAAACGCACATGGTAAGAGAGAAGGGAAGAATGGGCATGTGTGTGTATCATTTACATGAAGCAGAGGGTGAGAAAGAAGGGAAGAGAGGGTGTGTGTGTGTATAATTTACATGAAGCAGAGGATGAGACAGAACAGAGGGCATGTGTGTGTGCCATTAGCATGAAGCAGAAGATGGGAGAGAAGATAATAAAAGGTCATGTGTATGCACTATGAAGAAGAAGCAGAGGGTGAGAGAGAGAAGGGAACAGACGGTGTGTGTGTGCCATTTATATAACACACATAAGAAGCAGAGGGTGAGAGAGAGAAGGGAAGAAAGGCATGTGTGTGTATCATTTACATGAAACACAGGGAGAGAATAAAGAGAATCAAGGGCATGTGTATGAATAATTCACACGAAACAGAGGGTGAGAGAGAGAGGGCATGTGTGTGTGCCATTAGCATGAAGCAGAAGGTGGGAGAGAAGATAATAAAGCCATGTGTATGTACTATGAATAAGAAGCAAAGGTGAAATAGAATAGAGATTGTGCGTTTGCATAGTATTTGCATGCAGCAGAGGGTGAAAGAGTAGGGAAGAGAGGGCATGTGTGTGTACCAGTTACATGAAGCTGTGGATAAGAGAGAAGGCTAGAGAGGGCATGTGTGTGTATCATTTACATGAAGCAGAGGGTGAGAGAGAAGGGAAGAGAGGGCATGTGTGTGTACCATTTACATGAAGCAGAGGGTGAGAGAGAAGGGAAGAGAGGACATGTGTGTGTACCATTTACATAAAGCAGAAGGTGAGAGAGAAGGGAAGAGAGGGCATGTGTGTGTGCCATTAGCATGAAGCAGAGGGTGAGAGAGAAGGGAGGAGTGGGCATGTGTGTACCATTTACATGAAGCAGAGGGTGAGAGAGAAGGGAAGAGAGGGCATGTGTGTGTATCATTTACATGAAGCAGAGGGTGAGAGAGAAGGGAAGAGAGGGCATGTGTGTGTACCATTTACATGAAGCAGAGGATGAGACAGAACAGAGGGCATGTGTGTGTGCCATTAGCATGAAGCAGAAGGTGGGAGAGAAGATAATTGTTACAGAAGCATTAGTTATTTTGTTATGAAGAGCTTATTTCCCAGCAGCAATGCCTGAACCAGCAAGCCAGCGCCTAAGAAGGGCTCCAAGAAAACTGTAACAAGTTTCATTTCATAAAGAGTTAACTCTTTTTTTTCAGCTTTTAGAAACTATTGTCTAATCACCTCTGGAGCCAGACTGCTAATTGATAAGATGAACTTGTAAACTTGTTATCTTAAGTACTGTAATCCTATTGTGGCCTGTCAAAGGACAGTGCTCTCTATCTAAATGTGTGATGGGGGATTTTGTGCTTCCCCCCCTCTCCCCCTGGGAGTGCCCTGTGTGCATGTAACCTTAATAAAAAGCAGGCTGGGCATCCCAGTCCTGAGTTCTTGTTTGACCCTCAATCGCAGCGTTGACTCGTTTTTGTGGGCAGAAGGGTATCCTAGCTGTACTGCAGCTAAGGGAGATTATTCTATATTTGCGAGACTCATATAGAATACTATGGAAAGCAGCTTCTCCCCTCTTTAGCAATAGGGATCCAGGCTACTAAGCGGTCCATCTCTCAGCGAGACTAAGGGTAACCGTAACATTTGGCGGCAGCGGCGGGATTTTCCTGGATTTCCTAGGAGAGGTACAGAACGGATGGAGAGCGCTTACGAAAAATTGAAGCGTACAACCCTAAAGGATTTACTTGAAAGCAGAGGGGGGTACGCCAGCAACCGGCCGAGGAGAGAGCTGATCGCAGAATTGACCGAACTGGATCAGAGCTTCACAATGGCGGAAACACCGACCACGATTAGTGACGAAAAAACCAGGATTGTTCGGGAAAGGCTCTCATTATACGGGCCGAACCCCTCCATGGAATTGGTACAGCAGTTGATGGCGGAGGCGGACGAGGATATACGAGAGACTCGAGCCCACGAACTCAACCTAGCGAACGCACACCGCAATGCTGAAGCCCCGCAGGTAATCATCCCTGTCGAAAATGCTGGGAGGCCCAAGATACCCTATGCGGCATTTCGACCCTTCCTAGAGAGCGAGACAGGGATTGATGAATATTTGGCGGACTTCGAAAGGCAATGTGCCCTGCACCAGATTCCCAACAGAGAGTGGCCCACGATATTGTCTGGGAAACTATCCGGGCGAGCCCTGGAAGCCTTTCGTACTCTGGGTGCTGAGGAAGTGACACAGTATGAGCTAGTTAAGGAGACACTGTTGCGACGGTACGCTGTAACTCCGGACACGTATCGCCGACAGTTTCGGGGCACGGAAAAGAAGCCTAACGATACCCATATGGAATGGGCGCACCGAATGCGGAGAGCGGCAAATCACTGGCTGAGCGGAAGTAAAGCGGTGACTGGGGAGGAAATTTTACAATTGTTTCTCTTAGAACATTTTTATAATGGCATGGAACAGCAAGGGAAGGAATGGCTGCGAGACAGGCGGCCTTCTACCTTAGAAGAAGCAGCCAAATTGGCCGATGAACATTATGACTCCCGTCTTCACGAACCCATGAACTACCGAGCTCCAGCACGGGTCGAACCCAGAGAGGTTTACCGTGCACCCCCTCGTGCTGAATTCCGAGCCCCGGTGCCCACAGGGCCCGTCCGACACTCAGGACCACCCAATAACAGCTCTGAGCGTCCCAGACCGACTTGCCACCGATGCAAGCAACCAGGGCATTTCATGGCTAGCTGCCCCCTTAATACGCACCAGACACCCAGGAATTACAATTACCCCTCTGGGTCCTATCGTCCGGCCCGGGCCCTCTGTGTTAACCAAGAGGCCCCTATGGAGGGATATGTGGGGCCGCTTCACGAGGCAGACCCTGTATATGCTGCCTCAGATAACCGCCAGCACCATCGGCAGAGGGTATGGCTCGAGGGGCGATCTACCGAGGGATTGCGAGACACAGGGGCTACTATCACGCTGGTACAGAGTCATTTGGTGCCAGAGCACAAGCGATCCGGACAGACTGTGGCCGTTAGAGTGGCGGGGGGGGATGTGTACAAAATTCCAACAGCTAAAGTGCATCTTGATTGGGGAGCGGGAAAGGGGGCTGTGAACGTGGGCCTAATGGATAATTTACCTGCCGAAGTACTACTGGGCAACGATTTGGGCCCCATGACTTCTGCCTATGCTCCAGTATGCAACAACGAGGCGGACCCAGTGACTACACGGGCCCAAGCCCGGACGGAGCGAGAGCTCTCACCAGTGCGGGAGACACAGGTAAGACCTACCCCGACCTTGCCTGACAGGTTAGGCCCCATACCCTGGGACACCCCAGATGCCTTCGAGGCAGAGTCTAAGACTGACCCGACCTTACAAAAGTACCGGGAACGAGCAGAGACCGGAGGGGGCGGGGCAGATAACGAAACATTCTTATGGGAAAAAGGGAAACTATACCGCTGGACAGAGAAAAGGGGACAGCGTAGGCGACAGCTGGTAGTGCCCCACAAATACCGTCAAGAAATCCTCAAAATAGGCCACGACATCCCCTTAGCAGGCCACCTAGCCGTTACCCGTACCCTACACCGCATTACTCACACGTTCTTTTGGCCAGGGGTGCACGCTGACGTTAGAACTTACTGTAACACCTGCGATGTGTGTCAACGAGTAGGAAGGCGAGGCGATCACCCTAAAGCCCAGCTAGTAAATATGCCCATTGTAGAGGAACCCTTCAGCCGGGTTGCTATTGACCTAGTGGGACCACTGGCTACCCCTAGTCCCTCCGGTAAGCGATACATTCTTACCGTAGTGGACTACGCTACCAGGTACCCAGAGGCTGTCGCCCTATCCAACATACAAGCGGATACGGTAGCGAATGCACTAGTACAGGTGTTCTCCCGGGTAGGATTTCCAAAAGAAATCCTATCCGACCGAGGCACCCAATTTACGGCTGAATTGACCCAACAACTCTGGCAGGTTTGCAAAATTAAGTCCCTCCTAAGCTCCCCATACCACCCCCAGACGAACGGGCTGTGTGAGAGGTTCAATGGGACCCTCAAGCAAATGCTCAAGACGTTCACTCAGGAATACCGAGACTGGGAACGCTTCCTGCCGCACCTCCTATTTGCTTATCGGGAGGTGCCCCAGGAAACGACAGGGTTCTCTCCCTTCGAGTTGCTCTACGGAAGAAAGGTACGGGGACCCCTAAACCTGATCCGGGAGCACTGGGAGGGAGAGATGGAGGCTGACGGTGTCCCAATTGTGCCATACGTGCTGGAACTCAGGGACCGAATGGAGCAATTAGCCAAATCCGTGCGGGCTAATCTCCAGTTGGCCCAGAGAAGACAGAAAGTATGGTACGATCGGGGGGCCCGAAAGAGAATCTTCACCATAGGACAAAAGGTGTTAGTACTTAAGCCGGTGAAGACAGACAAATTGCAGGCGTCCTGGCAGGGTCCCTACCAGATCGTAGAGAAAAGGGGAGACACCACTTATGTGATAGCTAGCTGCCACGACAACAATCTTAGAAAGACATTCCATGTAAACATGCTCAAGGAATATTTTGAGCGACCAGAGAACGTGACGGCCGTATGTTGTTCCCCTCAGGAAGACCCCGACAGTTTACCCATTCCAGACCTATTAGAAAAGAGCCTCCCCACAGGTATAGTGGCGCAGGTTCAGATAGGGGACCGACTTAGCCCCACTGAAAGGGAGCAGCTCAACCAACTCCTCCAGTCCAAACACCTCACCTTCTCCCCGAAGCCAGGGTACACTACTTTAACCACCCACCAGGTAGATACTCCGGGACAAGCTCCCTTGCGCCAGGCTCCGTACCGAATCCCCGAAGCAGTTAGGACAGGAATGAAGAAGGAGATCGATGAGATGCTCCAGCTCAGGGTAATTGAGCCCTCCGATAGTCCCTGGGCCTCCCCAGTTGTCTTGGTGCCCAAGAAAGATGGGACCACCCGGTTCTGCGTAGACTATCGGAGGCTCAATGAAAATACCGTGACGGACGCTTACCCTATGCCCAGGGTAGACGAGCTACTCGATCGTATAGCCAGGGGAAATTACCTGACCACTATTGACCTCTGCAAAGGTTACTGGCAGATTCCCCTGGCCCCGGAGGCTATCCCCAAGTCGGCATTCGTCACCCCATTCGGCTTATATCAGTTTAGGGTAATGCCGTTTGGGATGAAGAATGCCCCAGCTACATTCCAGCGCTTGGTGGATAGGCTCCTGGATGGCTTCCAGAGTTTTGCTTGCGCCTACCTGGACGACATAGCGATCCACAGTGAGTCCTGGGAGGACCACTTAGCTCATGTGGGAATGGTTCTGGATCAGATCCGGGCTGCTGGCCTGACTCTGAAGCCAGAAAAATGCCACTTTGGGATGGCCGAGGTACAGTACCTGGGTCACCGGGTGGGGTGTGGAAAGCAGCGACCAGAGCCGGCCAAAATAGAAGCTGTCGCCAATTGGCCCACCCCCATCACTAAGACTCAGGTCCTAGCCTTCCTGGGCACGGCAGGGTACTATAGACGGTTCGTACCAGACTACAGCACACTTGCCAAACCCCTGACTGACTTGACCAAGAAGAACTTACCTCGACAGGTCCTGTGGTCTCCCCACTGTGAAACGGCTTTCCAGGCTCTCAAAAATGCTCTAATTAACGCTCCTGTCTTGGCGGCCCCAGCCCTTAACAAACGTTTTATCGTCCATACAGATGCTTCCATGTTCGGGCTGGGAGCCGTCCTCAGCCAAGTAGGCGAAGATGGAGGGGAGCATCCAGTTGCCTACATCAGCCGGAAGCTCCTGCCCCGCGAAGTCAGCTATGCAGCGGTCGAAAAGGAGTGTTTGGCTTTGGTGTGGGCATTAAAGAAATTGACTCCCTATTTATATGGTCAGGAGTTCACTCTGGTCACCGACCATAACCCGTTGGTGTGGCTGAACCGGGTCTCTGGAGATAACGGCAGGCTATTACGTTGGAGCTTATCGTTGCAAACCTTCAATTTCACCATTACTTACAGACCTGGGAAACAGAATGGCAACGCCGACGGGTTGTCCAGACAAACCGACCTCAGCCCCGCATAACCAGCGGTCTGGACAGCCTTAGTCTGCCCCGAAAAGGGGTCAGACCGTGTCTGCCAGAGTGTTCCACAGAAAGGGAGCAATGTTACAGAAGCATTAGTTATTTTGTTATGAAGAGCTTATTTCCCAGCAGCAATGCCTGAACCAGCAAGCCAGCGCCTAAGAAGGGCTCCAAGAAAACTGTAACAAGTTTCATTTCATAAAGAGTTAACTCTTTTTTTTCAGCTTTTAGAAACTATTGTCTAATCACCTCTGGAGCCAGACTGCTAATTGATAAGATGAACTTGTAAACTTGTTATCTTAAGTACTGTAATCCTATTGTGGCCTGTCAAAGGACAGTGCTCTCTATCTAAATGTGTGATGGGGGATTTTGTGCTTCCCCCCCTCTCCCCCTGGGAGTGCCCTGTGTGCATGTAACCTTAATAAAAAGCAGGCTGGGCATCCCAGTCCTGAGTTCTTGTTTGACCCTCAATCGCAGCGTTGACTCGTTTTTGTGGGCAGAAGGGTATCCTAGCTGTACTGCAGCTAAGGGAGATTATTCTATATTTGCGAGACTCATATAGAATACTATGGAAAGCAGCTTCTCCCCTCTTTAGCAATAGGGATCCAGGCTACTAAGCGGTCCATCTCTCAGCGAGACTAAGGGTAACCGTAACAATAATAAAAGGTCATGTGTAAGCACTATGAATAAGAAGCAGAGGTGAAATAAAATAGAGATTGTGTGTGTAGTATTTTCATGAAGCAGAGGGTGAGAGAGAATGGAAGTGAGGGTGTGTGTATGTACCATTCACATGAAGCAGAGGATGAGAAAGAAGAGAGGGCATGTGTGTGTACCAGTTATGTGAAGCAGAGGGTGAGATAGAAGGAAGAGAGGGCGTATGTGTAGTATCTGCATGAAGCAGAAGTGAGAGAGAAGGAAAGAGAGGGCATGTGTGTGTATAGTATTTGCATGAGGCATAGGGTGAGAGAGAAGGGAAGAGTGGGTATGTGTTTGTATCATTTACATGAAGCAGAGGGTGAGAGAGAAGGGAAGAGAGGGCATGTGTCTGTACCATTTACATGAAGCAGAGGGTGAAAGAGAAGGGAAGAGAGGGTATGTGTGTGTACCGTGTACATGAAGCAGAGGGTGAGACAGAAGGGAAGAGAGGGCATGTTTGTGTACCATTTACATGAATATAAATGAAACAAACAAAGAAGGCGCCACCATAGTGCACAATCAGTGGTAAAAGACACGCCGTTAACGCAAGTAATACTATACTTAAAAAATTCCAGACACTTGAAAAGTGTCACAAGCGCCTCCTGGACTCGTCCAGCTAACTCACACTCTTGCACTTTCTGGATCCGATGTCCGTATGTGGCTGGTACTCCCCTCGGCTGGAAGACACCCGACGTCTGATGTTAAGTCCTTACACCACAATACTGTGTTCAAATGCTCCAGAGAACTAAAGTCAGTGGTTAGCCGGGAAATTATCCTTTA
Organism: Bombina bombina; assembly: GCF_027579735.1. NCBI lineage: Eukaryota > Metazoa > Chordata > Amphibia > Anura > Bombinatoridae > Bombina > Bombina bombina. Next base: position 800,024,957 of record NC_069502.1, on the reverse strand, counting down.
ACAAAGGATCACAGAGCAGGTATATAGAAATAAATGTCTGTGGAACAAAGTCTTAGTTAAAAGAATAAAAATACTTTATTGTTAGCAACTAGGGACACTATAGTTTAGGATGGTTTTAGCTATGTTTCTTTTGTGTTCACCCCATCTTTTTTTGAGGGGTCTAGATGTTCTCCCCACATATTGAACCTCACAGCTGCACTCCAGCATATAGACTACAAATGATGAATCGCAAGTGAAGTGTGTTTTAAAGCTAAATTTCTCCTTACTAACAAATGATGTAAATTCTTTCCTTTTGTCATTAGTATATGCACATAGACCACAATTCAAGCGGTTGCATTTGTAAAATCCAGGTTTTCCCAGGAATTCATTCTCAACGGTCCCAGTATTAAATTGTTGGACTTTAGTTTTAGGATGATAAGTCTTCATTACCACTTTACTGGGGGCTAGTTTGCTTTTTAAAGTAGGTGTTCTTCTAAAGGTACATATTGGATGATGCCCTACACAATCTCTTAATAGTGGATCTCCCGCCAATATATGCCAGTATTTCTCCAGGATATTTTTAATTTTATTGTGATTGTTATTATATTGTGTGATGAATCTAACTCCCTTGGTCATGGCTTCATCATTCCTAAAATCTACCCTCTCTTGTTTGTTTGTCTGGGAAGGAAACAAAATAGAAGCCCAGAATTTTGTTAATAGTCTGAATGAGAACGAAATGGGTCTTAATTTTACATAAAAAATTGAGGAAATCAGTGTTGAATTTCTTGATCTAATACTTGAATGGGATAATTCAGGTAATGTTATCACCAGAACGTTCTTTAAGTCAGTTGATACAAATAGCTATTTGAATTTTAAAACCAATCATCATCTGCCTTGGAAAAAGAATATTCCTTACAACCAATTTTGTAGGATACGTAGAAATTGCACCAATTTAGACACATTTGATAACCAGGCATTATTATTGAAAAATAGGTTTCTTGAGAGACATTACCCTAGGGATCTCATAGAAAAGAGTTATTTGAAAGTGAGAAATAAATGCAGAGAAGATTTCTTTGCTAATTATACTGACAAAGATATAGTCACATATAGACCCGAGAGGGTAGATTTTAGGAATGATGAAGCCATGACCAAGGGAGTTAGATTCATCACACAATATAATAACAATCACAATAAAATTAAAAATATCCTAGGGAAATACTGGCATATATTGGCAGGAGATCCACTATTAAGAGATTGTGTAGGGCATCATCCAATATGTACCTTTAGAAGAGCACCTACTTTAAAAAGCAAACTAGCCCCCAGTAAAGTGGTAATGAAGACTTACCATCCTAAAACTAAAGTCCAACAATTTAAGACCGGGACCGTTGAGAATAAATTCCTGGGAAAACCTGGATTTTACAAATGCAACCGCCCGAATTGTGGTCTATGTGCATATACTAATGACAAAAGGACAGAATTTACATCATTTGTTAGCAAGGAGAAATTTAGCATTAAAACACACTTTACTTGCGATTCATCATTTGTAGTCTATATGCTGGAGTGCAGCTGTGGGGTTCAATATGTGGGGAGAACCTCTAGACCCCTCAAAAAAAGATGGGGTGAACACAAAAGAAACATAGCTAAAAACATCCTAAACCATAGTGTCCCTAGGTGCTAACAATAAAGTCTTTTTATTCTTTTAACTAAGACTTTTGTTCCACGGACTTTTATTCCTATATACCTGCTCTATGATCCTTTGTTAAAGGATAATTTCCCGGCTAACCACTGACTGTAGTTCTCTGGAGCATTTGATCACAGTATTGCGGTATAAGGACTTAACATCAGACGTCGGGTGTCTTCCAGCCCAGGGGAGTACCAGCCACATACGGACATCGGATCCAGAAAGTGCAAGAGTGTGAGTTAGCTGGACGACTCCTAAGAGTCCAGGAGGCGCTTATGACACTTCTCAAGTGTCTGGAATTTTGTAAGTACAGTATTACTTGCGTTAACGGCGTGTCTTTTACCACTTATTGTGCACTATGGTGGCGCCTTCTTTGTTTCATTTATATCTGTAGATTCTATCATCTTGGACCACCAACAAGAGATCTGAAGAAGCAGCTTGCCACCACCTATCGAATTTAATACCAGCGGTTTGTTGGATATCCATTTTGGACTTTGAACTTTTTTTTGTTACTTTTTTAGTCAGGTGCCATATGTCTTTTGCCGTTTGTGTGTTCTGTCTGGTAATATCCTGCCAACCTATAGTATACCATTTGTGATTTATATAATATTCACATTCAAATATTGAGGTTACTTGCATTACCAGTTTATGTATTTGGTTTGAATTTGAATAATTTTCCAGACCAAATCTTAACATTGTTGGCGCACTGATTTTTATGTTTTGTTGACCATTTACATGAAGCAGAGGGTGAGAGAGAGGACACTTGTGTGTGCGCCATTAGCATGAAGCAGAGGATGAGACAGAACAGAGGGCATGTGTGTGTGCCATTAGCATGAAGCAGAAAGTGGGAGAGAAGATAATAAAGGTCATGTGTAAGCAGTATAAAATAGAATAGAGATTGTGTGTGTAGTATTTTCATGTAGCAGAGGGTGAGAGAGAAGGGAAGAGAGGGTGTGTGTATGTACTATTCACATGAAGCAGAGGATGAGAAAGAAGAGAAGGAGTGTGTGTATTATTTACATGAAGCAGAGGATGAGAGAGAAGGGACAAGAGGGCGTATGTGTGTGTGTATCATTTACATGAAGCAGAGGGTAAAAGAGAGAAGAGAACAGAGGGTGTGTGTATGTACTATTCACATGAAGCAGAGGATTAGAAAGAAGAGAGGGCATGTGTGTGTATTATTTACATGAAGCAGAGTGTGAGAGAGAAGGGAAGAGAGGGCATGTGTGTGTACCACTTACATGAAGCAGAGGGTGAGAGAGAAGGGAAGAGAGGGCATGAGTGTGTGCCATTAGTATGAAGCAGAAGGTAGGAGAGAAGGGAAGAGAGTGCATGTGTGTGTACCATTTACATGAAGCAGAGGGTGAGAGAGAAGGGAAGAGAGGGCATATGTGTGTAACATTTTACATGAAGCAGAGGGTGAGAGAGAAGGGAAGAGAGGGCATGTGTGTGTACCATTTACATGAAGCAGAGGATGAGACAGAACAGAGGGCATGTGTGTGTGCCATTAGCATGAAGCAGAAGGTGGGAGAGAGAAGATAATAAAAGGTCATGTGTAAGCACTATGAATAAGAAGCAGAGGTGAAATAGAATAGATATTGTGTGTGTGTAGTATTTTCATGAAGCAGAGGGTAAGAGAAGGGAAGAGAGGGTGTGTGTATGTACTATTCACATGAAGCAGAGGATGAGAAAGAAGAGAGGGCATGTGTGTGTATTATTTACATGACGCAGAGGGTGAGAGAGAAGGGAAGAAAGGGCATGTGTGTGTATCATTTACATGAAGCAGAGGGTGAGAGAGAAGGGAAGAGAGGGCGTGTGCGTAATATTTTCATGTGAATAATACACACACATGCCCTCTCTCCCCTTCTCTCTCACCCTCTGCTTCATGTAACTGGTACATACACATGCCCTCTCTTCTCTCTCATCCTCTGCTTCATGTAACTGGTACACACACATGCCCTCTCTTCTCTCTCATCCTCTGCTTCATGTAACTGGTACACACACATGCCCTCTCATCCCTTCTAACTCACCCTCTGCTTCATGTAAATGATACACACACATTCCCTCTCTTTCCATCTCTCTCACCTTCTTCTTCATGTAAATTATACACACATGCCCTCTCTTCTCTCTCATCCTCTGCTTCATGTAACTGGTACACACACATGCCCTCTCATCCCTTCTCTCTTACGCTCTGCTTCATGTGAATAGTACACACACACATGCCCTCTCATCCCTTCTCTCTTACTCTCTGCTTCATGTAAATGATACACACACATGCCCTCTCTTCCCTTCTCTCTTACCCTCTGCTTCATGTAAATGATACTCACACATGCACTCTCTTCCCTTCTCTCTCACCCTCTGCTTCATGTAAATTATACACACTCATGCCCTCTCTTCTCTTCTCTCTCAACTTCTGCTTCATGTAAATGATACACACATATGCACTCTATGGGGCCTATCTAATGGAGTTTGATGTCCCGTGTTTCTGGCGAGCCTGCAGACTCGCCAGAAACAGCAGTTATAAAGCAGCGGTCACAAAGGCCGCTGCTCCATAACCCTGTCCGCCTGCTCTGAGCAGGCGACGGACATCGCAGGAATTCAACCCAATCGAGTACGATCGGGTTGATTGACACCTCCCTGCTGGCGGCCCATTGGCCGCGAGTCTGCAGGGGGCGGCGTTGCACCACCAGCTCTTGTGAGCTGCTGGTGCAATGCTGAATACGGAGAGCGTATTGCTCTCCGTATTCAGCGAGGTCTGGCGGACCTGATCTGCAGTGTCGGATCAGGTCCGGCAGACTTTGTTAAATAGATGCCTATATCTCATCTCCTCACGCTCTAGTTCATCAAATGGTATTCTGAAAACTGTTTTTATTGTGAATTCAGTCATTTTGGCCATTACTAAATATGTGATAATAAAGGAATAAAATAGCAACTGGTACTTTGCAATATAATTATCCTTTTGAATCAATTACTGTTGTGTAACATTATGTAATCTATTATATGTACATTTAAGTTCTGAAATATTGAACGTAAGATCTGAATTTTCAAATCTAATAAAATATATGTTATTGATCAATCTCAGTATCCCCAAAAATTAAAGGGACAGTCTACTTGATTTTGGTTATTGTTTAAAAAGATAGATAATGATTTTACTACCCACTCCGCAGCTTTGCATAACCAAGTTTGTTATATTAATATACTTATAACCTCAAAGATTGCCTGTTTCTTAGTCTGCAGAGGCTTAGATAAAGGGAATCACAGAGTTAAAAGGGTATTACTATAACAGTGCTGGTTATGAAAACTGGGGAACGGGTAGTAAAGGGATTATCTATCTTTTTTAAAAAAAATTCAAGTAGGCTGTCCCTTTTTAAGTGTATGGCATTTAAGTACCCATTGCTATGTTAAACATTAATTGCTTTTAGGGTGACATAAAATCCTAAACCATGAAATATTGTCTGCATTAAATGTTCTGACAGATGACATTAATACTGACGTATATGTTAAAACAGAAGATCTGAGTGTAACGTGTCAGCTGAAAGCTCCAATGCAAGAAATGTGTTACATTAACAATGAAGGTAAATGCACGTGTGTGACGTGTCTTCTGTTTATGGGATATTGCCTGGTTTTTATAGTTTATTGTCTATAACTACTGTACATTATATCAGCAATCAGGATACACCGATATCACTTTATAGGAGCATAAAATATATCTCACAGCACTATGTTATCTTTATAGCCTTTTATTTGTATCTTATGTTTTCTTCTTAAATGGAAAGAGTCCACAGCTGCATTCATTACTTTTTGGCAAATAAGAACCTGGCCTTTAGGAGGAGGCAAAGACACCCCAGCCAAAGGCTTAAATACTCCTCCCACTCCCCTCATCCCCTAGTCATTCTTTGTCTTTCGTCCCAGGAGGTTGGCAGAGACGTGTCGGAATTTTTTATTTTAGTTTTTTGTCTCTTATGGAGGGTAGTACTCTTCGACATGGGACAGGAGTTTTAAGTAGTCCTGTCAGTCTCTCAGTGAGGGCTTGGATAAATGAGTTAGAGTGCGGAGATGCAGGGAGAGTCTTTCTGCGAAACCATCCCGACTCATGTTAACAACTCCTCAAGCAATTGGCGTGGCCGAACTTTACCCCACTGCCTGTTTTCTTCTCTCAAGTCCATGGCGGAGGCGATGCTACTATCTGTCACACTTGAAAAGTCGTGTTCCTATTCCACAGCGTAGATTCCGGTAAGATAGTTTCATTTTACTTTATTCATCAATGTTCTGTAATGTGAATGTTTTCCTGAGAGGCTACCACCTTGCGGGTCTAACTGTCATAAGGGTCTCAGTGAGTCTCTTTTAGTATCTTGGAATCGAGGGTTAATATCTCCTGAGAGGGGTTATTGAACATGGGGGTTTATAATCATGTTTATGTGATTCAACCTGCTTGTGTGTGATGTTTATGGGCTCGTGGTTTGGAACATTGTGGCCTTTGAAAGTGACGTGGCCTTTTGGTTGGGCACGCTTTTTTTGGACTGTACGGTTCACCTTGTGTCGGGCGTGGTTACCTTCCGTTTTCCATTTCCGCATTCCCGACCATGTGGCGAATAAAATATTCTAGTCCGCAGGGGTCTGGTCATAGGAGGTGGTGAGTGCCCCAGCCATTGTGGGTGTCAGGTGCCGTTTTTGTTTTACTACTTTAGTCCATATTTATATATCCTCTACCAGTTATGGAGGATTCTGATGCTAAGACTGTGCTAATTTCTGATTCAGTTACGGAGGATTCTGATACTGAGATTATTTTGATTTCAGATTCTGTGTCCAGTGACGAATTCCGACTGGCCTTGTTGACAATTGTCAACCAGTTTTTTTCCGTATGCCATTTTAGAGCGCCTTGTTCCTCTGGCTCGGGGAATCAAGGGACAGCTGAGCCATCCGCCTCTGGGGGTCCTGTCCTCCGAGAGGCGAGTTCCCTACCAATTCATACTTCTACACATGCAGGTAACCCAGTTTCTGATTCCTCCATGCAGGGTGGGGTGTTCCCCCCCGGAGGTTGCTGCACATTTTGGCTTCCACATAATGTTGGCGATTGTTCACCTGCAGAGTCCAGACGTTTCTTTGAGAATGTGCTTGTGCCCTATTGTCCCGGGCCTTCTGCCTTGGGGAGGGCCTCTACAGTTCCCCGCGGGTGTAACTGTCCCTGAGTGTTATGCCTTTCGTTACAGGATTGCGCGCCTTCGCGTATTGCTCAGACATGTTTTTCAGTTATTGAATGACCCTATCGTTAACAGATACAGGGATTTTCAGTCTGCTTATTCGAATAGTGCACCTCATTAGACGTGGGGAAGAGGTAATCTCCTGATTGTCATTTGATTGAGATCTTTCCCAGTTTTTTTTTTAAAGATAGGGCTCTGTTTGGCTGGTCCTGCAGGCAAGCCTGTGTCTTTTTTGGCGTTATCCTCCGGGCGGCCTTATATTTTATTTGTATCCGATGGATGTCTTTTATTTGGTTTTGTTTCCTTCGGGAACCTTCTGGGATCTACACTCTTTGTTGTTCTTCTTTGGAAGTTGTTTGGGACACGTTAGTCCTATAATGTCTGTTTTCTTTTTCCCCTATGAGGGAGAATTTTGCAGCTTGCCGGTTAGGACCCTAAGTGCAGGCTGGTCCTGTTGGGTTCGTTCGGTCTCATGGCTTTTCAGACACGTGGCGCTGTTCTGCTCTGCTGGTATGATAGAAGCGCTGAGTTCTCAGGTTATCATTGTATTTCATGTCCAACTAAGCACTCAAGAGGACCTGTGGGTCCGTAGGGCGGTAGGATTCTTTCAGTCCTTATAGCCTCCAGTGATAAATGACCGGGTCAGGGGAGTTTTTTTTCCGCTGCGTCATTCTATCTGACATCTGATATTTTCAGAACATACACCTAGATCACGAGTTTGGCGTTAGCCTTTAAAAGCAGCTTTGAGAGGTCCCAACGCTGCTTTTTAATGCCCGCTGGTATTATGAGTCAGGCAGGTACAGGTGTACCGCTCAGTTTTCTTCCGCAACTCGAGGCTACTGCAAATCCCCTTAAGTCAATTGTGTATCCTATCTTTTTAATGGGATTTGCCTAACGCCGGTATTACGAGTCTTGGAAGAAGTGAGCGGTACACCCTCTCCTGTCAAGACTCCTACCGCATTTAAAAGTCAGTAGTTAAGAGTTTTATGGGCTAACGCCGGAACATAAAGCTCTTAACTAAAGTGCTAAAAAGTACACTAACACCCATAAACTACCTATTAACCCCTAAACCGAGGCCCCCCCCACAGTGCAAACACTAAAATAAAATAAAAATGTAACCCCTAATCTGCTGACCGGACATCGCTGCCACCTACATTATACCTATGAACCCCTAATCTACTGCCCCTAACATCGCCGACACCTACATTATATTTATTAACCCCTAATCTGCCGCCCCCATCGTCGCCGCCACCTGTATTAACCCCTAAACCGCCGCACTCCAGCCTCGCAAACACTAGTTACATTTTATTAACCCCTAATCTGCCCTCCCAACGTCGCCGACACCTACCTACATTTATTAACCCCTAATCTTCCGACTCCAACGTTGCCACTACTATAATAAATTTATTAACCCCTAAACCTAAGTCTAACCCTAAGCCCCCCCTAACTTAAATATAATTTAAATTAAAGGAAATTAATTTAAGATAATTAAATAAATTCATCCTATTTAAAACTAAATACTTACCGATAAAATAAACCCTAAGCTAGCTACAATATAACTAATAGTTACATTTGTAGCTAGCTTAGGATTTATATTTATTTTACAGGCAACTTTGTATTTATTTTAACTAGGTACAATAGCTATTAAATAGTTATTAACTATTTAATAACTACCTAGCTAAAATAAGTACAAAATTACCTGTAAAATAAATCCTAACCTAAGTTACAATTACACCTAACACTACACTAACATTAAACTAATTACCTAAACTACCTACAATTAATTACAATTAAATTCAATAAACTAAATTACGAAAAAAAACAAACACTAAATTACAGAAAATAAAAAAAGAATTACAAGAATTTTAAACTAATTACACCTAATCTAATCCCCCTAATAAAATAAAATGAAGGTTCCTTTAAATTACGTCATCCAAGATAGCGTCCCTTGAATTCTGATTGGCTGATAGGATTCTATCAGCCAATCGGAATTAAGGTAGGAAAAATCCTATTGGTCAATCAGCCAATAGAATGAAAGCTCAATCCTATTGGCTGATCCAGCCAATAGGATTTTTCCTACCTTAATTCCGATTGGCTGATAGAATCCTATCAGCCAATCGGAATTCAAGGGACGCTATCTTGGATGACGTCATTTAAAGGAACCTTCATTTTATTTTATTAGGGGGATTAGATTAGGTGTAATTAGTTTAAAATTCTTGTAATTCTTTTTTTTATTTTCTGTAATTTAGTGGGGGGGGGGGTTTCGTAATTTAGTTTATTGAATTTAATTGTAATTAATTGTAGGTAGTTTAGGTAATTAGTTTAATGATAGTGTAGTGTTAGGTGTAATTGTAACTTAGGTTATGATTTATTTTACAGGTAATTTTGTACTTATTTTAGCTAGGTAGTTATTAAATAGTCATCTTGGATGACGTCATTTAAAGGAACCTTCATTCTTCATTAGGACGTCGTTTGAAGAGGATGGCTCCGGGTCGGCTGGATTGAAGATGGACCCGCTCTGCTCCGGAAGGATAAAGATAGAAGATGCAGCCGGGATGAAGCCTTCTGCCGTCTGGAGGACCTCTTCTGCCCCCATCGGATGAAGACTTCTGCCGTATGGAGGACCACTTGTGCCCGGCTGGGTGAAGACGGATCAAGGTAGGGTGATCTTCAGGGAGTTAGTGTTAGGTTTTTTTAAGGGGGGATTGGGTGGGTTTTAGAGTAGGGGTGTGTGGGTGGTGGGTTTTAATGTTGGGGGGTATTGTATTTTTCTTTTACAGGTAAAAGTGCGGATTACTTTGGGGCAATGCCCAGCAAAAGGCCCTTTTAAGGACTATTTGTTATTTAGTATAGGGTAGGGAAATTTTATTATTTTGGGGGGCTTTTTTATTTTACTAGGGGGATTAGATTAGGTGTAATTAGTTTAAAATTCTTGTAATTCTTTTTTTTCCCTGTAATTTAGTGTTTGTTTTTTCCGTAATTTAGTTTATTGAATTTAATTGTAATTAATTGTAGGTAGTTTAGGTAATTAGTTTAATGATAGTGTAGTGTTAAGTGTAATTGTAACTTAGGTTAGGATTTATTTTACAGGTAATTTTGTACTTATTTTAGCTAGGTAGTTATTAAATAGTTAATAACTATTTAATAACTATTGTACCTAGTTAAAATAAATACAAAGTTGCCTGTAAAATAAAAATAAATCATAAGCTAGCTACAATGTAACTATTAGTTATATTGTAGCTATCTTATGGTTTATTTTATAGTTAAGTATTTAGTTTTAAATAAGATGAATTTATTTAATTGTAGTTATTTTATTTAGATTCATTTAAATTATATTTAAATTAGGGGGGTGTTAGGGTTAGACTTAGGTTTAGGGGTTAATAACTTTATTATAGTGGCGTTGGCTGCGGCGGCAGATTAGGGGTTAATTAATTTAATATAGTTGCGGCGACGTTGGGGGGCAGATCAGGGGTTAATAACTATAATATAGGTGTCAGTGATGTGAGGGGCAGCAGATTAGGGGTTTATAAGTATAATGTAGGTGGCGGCGGTGTCCGGAGCGGCAGATTAGGGGTTAATAGTATAATGCAGGTTGCGACGATGTCGGGGGCGGCAGATTAGGGGTTAATAAATGTAAGATTAGGGCTGTTTAGACTCGGGGTTCATGTTAGGGTGTTGGGTGTAGGCATAACTTTTATTTTCCCATAGGAAACAATGGGGCTGCGTTAGGAGCTGAACACTGCTTTTTTGCAGGTGTTAGGTTTTTTTTCAGCCGGCTCAGCCCCATTGTTTCTTATGGGGAAATCGTGCACGAGCACGTTCAGCCAGCTCACCGCTGACTTAAGCAACGCTGGTATCGAGGTGAGATGTGGAGCTAAATTTTGCTCAATGCTCACTTTTCTGAGGCTAACGCAGCCATTCAGAAAACTCGTAATACCAGCTTTGTTTTAAGTGAGCGGTGAAACAAAAAGGCTCGTTAGCACCGCACGGCTCTACCGACAAAACTCGTGATCTAGCCGATAGTGTTTCCTTCCCCATGTGGTGAAGGTTTGGAGAGCTTAGTTCCCCATTCCCGCAGTTTGGCCTTCATTTTTAGGCCTCTGGGCCCTTGTGGGCCTGATCCAATAGTATCAGATCAGGCTTTCTAGCCTGCGGAAGGTTTTCAGTTTGAAACCAGTGCAGCTTTTGGCACCTTGCAGGTGTGTGCATACGCTGTTTATAGTGTATCTAGATACAGCTCTTACTCTTGATGTGTACTTTGAGTGATGAGACCTTTGGGTCTGCTTCCATTGTCCCAGGGTGAGTTGGATCTCCTTTTAGGGATCTGTATTCCTGGTGATGGTTGATCCCTGTGGGGACTTTGTTTAGCTTGAGGTTTCCCAAAGCTGGGAAGGCTTTGCGCCTGTCTCTTCACTGTGTCCTCTGCTTGTGTGGAGGTGATAGGGAGACTAGCCCTGCTAGAGGAGTTTTTCTTTGGACCTCGAGGTATCCCTTATGTTGCCCTTAGGCCTTGAGAAGTCTCTTCATAGGACTTCTAGCCCTGCTCCTTGGAGCGTTGGACTTCGCTAGGGGTGGTTCCTGCCTTTGATTGGGCTTTCAAGTTCTTTTTGCTATCTGGATTCTATGGATATGCATTCATATCCCTGGTGTCTGGCTTTTGGCCAGGTAGGGTGTTTAGTTCTAGGGCAAGGTTGCCTGAACTATTAGGTGCCCGGACCTGTTTTTCTTCCTGAGACTTCCGATTGCTGAGGCTTTGAACTTGGGCTATGTCCTTGCTCCATCTATCTGATCTGGTCATGATGGCCAGGTTTTCGGGGTATTTATTACTCTTTGCAGCAAAACAGCCCAGGTGCTATAGGGTTAGCTTTGTGACTTGCGCCTCAAGGGTTGCTGGTTCATGCCCAGCTGCTGGCGCTGGATGTCCATTTCTGGTGCGCCTTACTGTTGCATTTCCTTGGTCAGCTTGCAAATGGGTTGGCTGTTTCTCTGCTTGGCAAGCCACTTGTAGGGGGATCCTTTTCTAGGACATTCATGTTGAGGATATATCTTCTCATTAGCCGGTGGCTTCGGGGTTTGAGGACAGTTGTTGCCTTTCTGGCCTAATCCCTTTTCCTTAGGGGATATTCTCCTCCCTATGGAGATGGAGTCGTTTCTTGGGGCTTCTCCTGGTTGGGAAGCGGAAAGGTGGGATGGGTTCCCCCTCGGGTCTTGCTGGCTCCAAGTCAAATTGTGGGGCCTTTTTTGTTGTTAGATCCTTAGGTCTATGGTCCTGTCGTCTGTTTCGGAGTCGGGTTGTACCTGTACTCTGTGGGGATGGCTTGCTATCCTTACGCTCGTTCCTGTACCAGTTTTGGGATTCTTTTGATCCCCACTTATGGATCCCTGAGGCTGGGTTGGTCCAACTGAGTGGGGGTCTGCAGGTCAGGATGACCGAGCGTTCTAAGGCGCTGCATTCAGGTTGCAGCCTTCTCTGGATTTGCGGACTTGAGTCTATCTTGTTAGCTCAGTCTGCTAGGATATGGATTTCCTTTCTAACTTGCTCCTCTGCTTTTAGGAGGGAGTTTCCTCTTCCTTCGGGCTCTGAAGGTATACTCTCCTTCTCGGGGGGCCTCGATTGAGGTTTTGTGTCCCTTTTTTAGTGACCTGTGTGTGGGTCTAGCGGCTTAGGTTGCCTGGAGCTTGCCCTCTGTCTGAGGGCTGCTTTTGCAGTTTGTTTTCTGCTTAACTGCTTCTTCCTCCTCGCAAGTACCCTCTGTGTCGTCCAGTTATGGACTCTGGGTTCTTCAACTTGGGGTTTCCGACTGGGTCTCTTCCACATTTCTTTGTGGTTGAATACTTTGGTATTCTCTGTTCCGACGCTTAATGGACTTTGTCTTTTGTTGGTTGCATTAAGTACTTGCAGGATGTTGGAACGAAGTCTTTTCTGTTTCTGTGCCCGGGTTTATCCCGGGCTTTTCTGGTATAGGCGTGGCCTCCTTCATGTTTGGGCCCCTTTGAGTCTTTGTGAGTTGGGCTCACTATTGAAGGTGTTCTTTTTTGGAGGGGACCTTTCGGTCTCCTCGGTTCTCCTTGCCTTGTACCCTTGGGGGTTTTGGGCGATGTTCCCTTCCCTAGTGGGGGGTGACTTGGTTAGGGACCATCTGTTGGGTGACGGTGTCTCCTGGAGGACTGTTGGCTCAGTTGAGTCTGTTTTTATGGTCTCTAGTTTGGCTTCTGGACTAGCTGTGAGTCAGTGTCCTTGGGGCTTTTCCTTTCAAAATTTTCTCGGCTTTGGATGATGCGTTTTTTTTATTGGGTAGAGGTTCAGGCCTGGTGCCCTCAGTATGGGCCGCCTATTGTACCCTCCCGTCTTGGCATTCAGCGTCCTCTATAGCTGGGTATTGTTTTCCCAAAGTAATGAATGCAGCTGTGGACTCCATTTAAGAAGAAAAACATAAATTATGCTTACCTGATGATAATTTCCTTTTCTTCTGATGGAAAGAGTCCTCAGCTCCCCACCCGTAACTTATGTGGGGTGTCCTTTTTATTCTTCTGGCACCTTTCACCCTGATATTTCTTCTACTGTTCCTTGTTCCTCGGCAGAATGACTGGGGGATGAGGGGAGTGGGAGGAGTATTTAAGTCTTTGCCTCATCCTAGTGGCCAGGTTCTTATTTCCCAAAAGTAATGAATGCAGCTGTGGACTCCTTCCATCAGAAGAAAAGGAATTTATCAGGTAAGCATAATTTATGTTTTGTATATAGTAAGTTACAGGGGCATTGTATTTAAACCTTCTATCATACATGTGAAAGACCAGCAGAGAAGCATGTTCATATTTTTATGTGATTTTTTTTTTTTTTTTAAAGGAACATTGTATTCTGCCAGCAAGCTACAACATTAAATATAGAACTAACCAAACAGATACAGAGAGCACAATACACATATGCAAAAAGGCAATATTAGTAAAAATTACTGTGGTGAGAAGTGGCAGCAGCGGTAACCATGGAAATTGTACCCAATTGAATTGTGTATGCTAATGAGCTGTACATGTGGATACACACATGAAGATGCAGTGATGTGGCCGTGGGTGAACATTTAAACATTTATTTTTATATACATTTATTAAAAAAGACCAGGAACCTCTCTGTAATAGAGTGTATATGCATGTTTCCACGTGCATATCTGTATGTGTTTATATGTATGTAGACCTGTAGAATCTTACAAAGATGCAGGAAAATAATGCTTTATTGTTGCCATGTCAAGTATTGGGGCTGTTGGGATACTAGTGCTGTGTTGTCCCTATGTCTGGTATAGGAGCTGTTGGATTACTAGTGCTGTATTGTCCCCATGTCAGGTATAGGGGCTGTTAAAATACTAGTGCTGGATTGTCCCCATGTCAGGTATATGGGTTGTTTGAATACTAGTGCTATTGTCCCTATGCCAGGTGTGGGGCTACTGGAATACTAGTGCTTTGTCACCATGTCAGGTGTAGGGAAGGTTGGAATACTAGTGCTGTGTTGTCCTCATGTCAGCTATAGGGGCTTTTGAAATACTAGTACTGTTTTGTCCCCATGTCAGATATAGGGGCTGTTAGAAGACTAGTTCTGTATTGTCCCCATGTCATGTATAGAGGCTGTTGGAATACTAGTGCTGTATTGTCTCCGTTACGGACCAGCGGCCTATACCTGCCTAGAGGGTTGATTCGGTGGTCTAACTCTGGGCAGGCTGTGCCGCTGGTCTTTCCCTTTCCCCTCCGCCCTGCCATCAGGGGTTGTGACGGTTATGGATACCAGGCTGCAAGGGCAATCCCTTCACCAGTTAGATTGTTTTCCAACAGTTCCTCTTGTTTGTTGCAGTAATTGAACTTTGCCCTGAAAGAGGTGATCACTACCCCACTTTACATCTTTTCTGCCTAACCGGGTCCCAGCCGGAATCTTATGGAACTTTTTCCTGGCTGGGATTGCCAGAGATTCCCGCTGGCCTTTAACCTAGGTTGCTCTGAAAGCCCCTTGCTCCAGAGCTCTGCTCTTTTGAGAACTTAACATACATTCAATGGGCATGGGTTGGGGTGAGGGAGCTCACTCAGGAACCTGGGATTTTTGACACCTCCACCTTGGACTATTCCTGAGTTCCTTTCCCAGGCTACCGCTCCGGTCCCCAGTAACGGATCATGACGCTTTTTGGACCCTGGAATAGCTGCTGCTCCCTCAGGGTCACCCCGAAAGAACGACCTATCGATTGCTGGGATCTCTGGGTTCCTATGGCCTCTATGAAGGTGCCAGACTGTCTGGAGGGGGGTATTGTTCTCCTAATGGGATTAGCATTTATCAGATGGCAATTGTGTGTAAATATTGTGAGTTTTGTGTTAATAAGCCGGTTCTTGTTTCACCTTAATACTGGTCTTGTCTGGTTATTAGGGTGGACTACTGGCTATTATCACTTTCAGCACTGTAGCTACAGGTTCCAGAGTCAAAGAAGGTCTCATTTTGGTGGAGATATCCATTCAGGGTATCTGGAGTCCATCACAGTCTCCATGTCAGGTTTATGGGCTGTTGGAATACATGTGCTGCATTATCCCCATCTCAGGTATAGGGGCTGTTGAAATACTAGTACTGTATTATCCCCATTTCAGGTATAGGTGCTCAGTGTTCTCCATAGAATTTTTTTTGGCAGCCAGGTGGCATTATGAAGCAGCCGGGTGGGGGCAGTGTGATATTTTCTAATATTTTATAATTTTCAGCTTTCCAAATTTAATTGAATAATCTAACAGAATGTATTTAAAGATCATTTGTGCAATATTAGCTAATTGTAGTTTAAGATTGGCTACAATTTTTGCCAGGTTGTCAGTAAAATCGGCCCTGTGGTGCACCTGCTAAAAAAGTCCTGGGGAGAACATTGGGTGCTGTTGGAATACTATTACTGTACTGTCCACATGTCAGGTCAATGGGCTGTTGGAATACTAGTGCTAGATTTTCCCCATGTCAGGTATAGGGGCTGTTGGAGTACTAGTGCTGTATTGTCTCCATGTCAGGTATAAGGGGTGTTACTGTGATGTGAGTGTATTTGCAATGCACATATAATGTTTTTGATTATATTTTTAAAACTAAAAAAAAAAAAAACTTGTGTAATACACAAAACATGGAAATTCTGGTTGGCTACAATGCAGCTAGTAAAGTCACTAAATCCCAGCTAACTTACTTTACTACATGGCACATTCTGTACTTACTGATATGCTGTCACTACATGGAATTTCTTACATATATGACAGCTGGTGACCTAGGATCAGGTTTATTTATATTAAATTACACAATTTTGTACATTTTATTTTAATCTTAAATTTTTAAGATTGACATTGTAAATAGTGATTCTTTAGATTGTTTGTTTTGTTTTTTATTGCAGGTGAGTGTACGTGTGTGACATGGCTGTGGGAAAAAGGGCACAGGTGAGTGTACGTTTGTGACACTTAAGGGACGCAGGGCACAAGTGAATGTACGTGTGTTACATGTAAGGGACACAGGGCACATGTGAGTGTATGTGTGTGTCTCACTTTTAGAGCCACTACCTCCCACCCAATAAAACACATAGATGAAAACTCACCTGTTAATTGTGGTGATTGTTATATAACTTATGTAGGGCTGAATTCTAAATACAATAAGCACAAAAGACTGAAAACTGCTTCAGCACAAGGTATGAAATTTCTTAGTGGTGAAATGGTTAAACTTGCTAATTTACATTATTTCTATTGCTTTTCCTTTTTTATTGAAGAAATAGAAAATAGTGTTTTTGTTTTTTTATTTTCAAAAGTGCTTTATTTAAATCAAATGAACACGTCATGAATTGCATATACAAAGCAAACATCAAGAGTAATACAATGTATTGGTTTTCCATAATGATGCAATGTGCTAACTATACATATATCATACATCACATATGTCAACTTTTGCACCTAGGAATACTCTCTTAAAATCAGTGTATTTCTTATTTGGCCCTAGTTATAACTTTTTATACCTTTCATGGGTCTTTAACAAACTCACATATGATCCATATTGGGCATATTTGGGGATATGTCTTAGATTTAGCAGGAAATCTGATAAAGATTAGAATTCAAATTTGAAAGTGAATTATATATATAGGTAACACCTTGTGCTTTTGAATTAAGATTATCTGTGGAAAATATAAATAGTGCAGATGGAGATGCTTGAAAATATATTATTCAAGAGATACTGAACCCAATTTTTTTGAAACACCCTGAAGATACACCATGCTTAAGTAGTCTCATAACCCTAGACTTAAAGGGACACTAAACCCAATTCTTTTCTTTCATGATTCAGATAGAGCATGACATTTTAATCAATATCTAATTTACTCCTATTATTATTTTTTCTTTGTTCTCTTGCTATCTTTATTTTAAAAGCTGGAATGTAAATCTTAGCAGCCAGACTATTTTAGGTTCAGCACCATGGATATTGCTTGCTTATTGGAGGCTTACATTTACCCACCAATAAGCAAGCATAATCCAAGTTTTCAATAAAAAATGGGCCTGCTCCTATGCATCACATTCCTGCTTTTCAAATAAAGATAGCAAGAGAACGATGAAACATCGATAATAGGAGTAAATAAGAAAGTTGCTTAAAATTGCATGCTCTGTCTGAATCATGAAAGAAAAAATTTGGGTTTAGTGTCCCTTTAAGTCTAGGGTTATGAGACTACTTAAGTATGGTGTATCTTCAGGGTGTTTCATTTTGATCATCATTCTAAATTATATGATTTAATAGTTTAATTGTATGGCTGGCAAGAGAGTATTTATGTGCTAACATAAGAGAGGGGGGCGCTAGTTATTCCAGCAGTGTAGAGACAGCACAATGATATATATATATTTGTGTTATTTTTAATGATGCTCTTATGTAGGATGTTGATGCTCTCTAATATGATTAAGAGACCATAAGTTGCTTGTATCCTAAGGTTAGGTTTTACACAGCTTGGGGATTTGTCTAAAAACTAGGTTGTTATCCTGGTGAAGTATCTTAACTGATCCGCCCATCATGAACCCCCGGCCGCAGGCCGCACTGGGGGGGGGAGGGGGTTATACATAAAGTAATCTTCCAGGTCTAACTTATTTGCTGCAAGGCATCAATAAACACATATAACACTAGAAGTAGTACCTCTACTTTCTATACCCTTATGGAACATTTAAAAAAAGTAAACCTTCATCTACACAGGATATTATGTGCATTTAAACATTACTGACCTTACGAACTTGGGTCATCACATTTGAAAAATAAAATATATTAAACATACTTAAACTCTTCCCTTTACAATCTCAAACCTGAACTTATATGGTCTGTCCTCATGTGCTGTCTGCCAACAAACATTAATCCTCAATTAATAGAGTAAGGCAAAAAGTTTTTTATCGTTAGAGTCTTGAGATTAATACTGTAAACTTTAAGACATGCAGAGTAGGGCATATACAGTATATAAACAAAAATAACGGATATTAGTCCCCTATAGAGCCTATAGTATAACGTGAACAGGCAAGTTTTGCTGATGGTCTTAGCCGGCTGTATTTTATCTGAGAAGGGCTTCTGCAGACTACCCCTCACCTGACTTGGGTATATGTCCACCGCTATGAAGGCAATAGATGTCCCCATCTGTGGCAGGTAAATATCTCCGCCACCCAGTCTCGCCTGGAAGTTTTAATAAACGGTACGCAGGTTCATCAATTAGTCTTTTTAGCGTTTCCGGAGCTTGCTGTGAGGACGATTTGTTAATGTTGTGTAGACATCTCTATCTTGTTTCGTCCTGTCACCTTATTTGCCTCATATGCTGTTATGCTCCTCTCCTCTGCCCGGTGTCCCAGGGTCTCTGCTAGGGGCAGTTCCTGAGGCTGTTCAGCATGGCCTCCGAATATCTATTGCCGGCAGTGATTTTGTTAGGAAACGAAGCTGTGGATCTCCAGAGTTCTCGCCACGACGCTCCACGAGGGCTGTCTGTAATGGCGGATGATCATGCTGGGTCTTTGTTAGAAATTAAGAATTGTGAGATACCACATCAGTGAGAGTCTCTGTTTCTGAGGTCTCGGTTGAGCTTGCACAAAAGCGTTGCATCAGGTAATCATATGGAGCTCTATCGATCAATTTTTGCATGAGATGTTCAAATTTTCTAAGATGTTCATCGGGCTGTAGTATATGGTAGTCTCCCGCCATGACCAACAAGCTAGATGTACTCTGAAAACAACAGTTCAAGGCAGGTTCTTATAGTTTTTCAGCTTACTATCCAGGTATATGTGGGGAATGAAGACATTTCAGTAAGTC